>NC_066562.1:7142897-7162897 GCF_024679095.1 Eriocheir sinensis
TTTCTTAATTTCCTTCCCTTCTTTTTCCTATTGCTTCTCTCTCTCTCTCTCTCTCTCTCCTTTCCTTCCTTTTTCTTAATTTCCTTCCTTTTCTTTCCTTCTCTCTCTCTCTCTCTCTCTCTCTCTCTCTCTCTCTCTCTCTCTCTCTCTCTCCTTTCCTTTTGTTTCTCTTAATTTTCTTCCTCCATACTAATTCGCTCTCTCTCTCTCTCTCAATAAGCCTCGGGGAAGATAAGGCACGGAGAGAGAGAGAGAGAGAGAGAGAGAGAGAGAGAGAGAGAGAGAGAGAGAGAGAGATTGTAAATGGATAAAATTAAGTTTGTAGAGAAAAGGAAAGGAAAGGAAATAGGAAGAATATAAATAAAGAATGATAAGAGTAAATAAATAATACAACCATATAACAAAACAAAAAAAAGAAATAAACAATAGAAAAAGAAAGTATGTAGGAAAAGATATATTTATTGAAGTGTAAATAATATTGATTGATAGTTTAAAAAGGAAAGAAAATGAAAAGATCAACGCAATACTTGAGGAAATTAAGAAAAAGGGAAAAAAAGTTGTCTATAGTGAGTCCTCTGAATAAGAAAATAAAATACTCGTAAAATAAATAAATCGAAAATCACAGGCCAGATTTAACACGCCATTCAGGTCATGTTTTATTATGTTAAAATACCTCGCATAAAAAGTTCACTATATCTATGACACTATACACCACTATCACGTCGTACACTTTGGCCTTACACGATAGCGACTAATTTGACGTTGTGAATTGTCGCACTTAAAAATTCTCGAACAATAAAGGAAAACAATCATACACTCCCACCAAGAATGCCCCTAAAATATCTATATTACTTAAGCATGCATCCATAATTAAGGACCTACCCCCCAAAATTAAGGACCTACCCCAAAAAATTAAGGTCCTACCCCAAAGTTAAGGACCTACCCCCCAAAATTAAGGTCCTACCCCAAAAAATTAAGGACCAACCCCAAAAAATTAAGGTCCTACCCCCCCAAAATTAAGGACCTACCCCAAAACAATTAAGGACCTACCCCCCATAATTAAGGACCTACCCCAAAAAATTAAGGTCCTCCCCCCAAAGTTAAGGACCTACCCCCAAAAATTACGGTCCTCCCCAAAAAATTAAGGTCCTCCCCAAAAAATTAAGGTCCTACCCCCCAAAATTATGGTCCTACCCCCCAAAATTAAGGACCTACCCCCCAAAATTAAGGACCTACCCCAAAAATTAAGGACCTACCCCTCATAATTAAGGACCTACCCCCCAAAATTAAGGACCTACCCCCCAAAATTAAGGACCTACCCCCAAAATTAAGGACCTACCCCTCATAATTAAGGACCTACCCCCCAAAATTAAGGACCTACCCCCAAAAATTAAGGACCACCCCCATAATTAAGGACCTACCCCCCAAAATAAAGGACCTACCCCAAAATTAAGGACCTACCCCAAAATTGACCTACCCCCAAAATTAAGGGCCTACCCCAAAACAATTAAGGACCTACCCCTCACAATTAAGGACCTCCCCCAAAATTAAGGACCTACCCCCATTTAAGGACCTACCCATGAAATTACTTATGCATGAGAAGCCTGATATATTCCATTCCACAGTTAGAAAATTCCTCACCCTATCTCAAGAGCCTCTATGCCCCAAAATACCTGAAAATTATACATGAAAATAGTTATACATGAAAATACTTATGCATAAAAAACGTACAGGAATTACATGATTTTTAAAACTGTTGCCATATTGGGAAGGTTTCTCTTTACTTGCTGAACTGAACTACAGCTAAATGTGAAAAAGAAAAGCTATTATATAAAACACGGATTCATGTGGTATATATATATCTCAATAGGTGAAGAATTATAAATAAAGATTTCTGGTGCTGGGAATCGAACCTCCAACCAGACAGATGGGATAGAAGGTCCTTAATCCAGTAGCAGCGATGGGCCAAATTTGTGGCTTTACCATGTAGCAGCGACGGGCCAAATTTGTGGCTTTACCGTGTAGCAGCAACGGGCCAAATTTGTGCCATGATTTAAACCCCCCAAAATAGATGATACATAAACTGATCACAAATGCTTCGATATATATTATGAAATGGTTTGTGTGAGTGATGATTTTTTCTCATTTTTCTCGCTTAGAGGGACCATTAAGAAACATGATCCCCGCTGCTACCGGGTTAACCAGTCAGCCAAAGAGATACCACACTTGTTGAATATTGGGCAGGTCAGTCACTATGATAGGTAAGTTGATATGCAGACAAAGGAAGGCTATTCAAGTTACAGAAATAACACCCAGTAACCCTGTGATCTAATGGATGACATATGATTCGTGGACAAGGTACCCGGCAGTGACTATCGCTCAACATTAAAAGCTGCTACGATAAACCATTTAGCTCTCTTTCTATACATATAAATCCTTCAAATGATGAGGGAAATGTACATCTAACTCTAAGGATTATAATGTTGCTAAGAAAACATGGATAGGCCTCATAGTTTTCTAGATATTGTCGGAAAACTTGGAACATTACACTGATACAAAAGTCACACTATGCATATTGTTAAGTTTTCTAATAATGTGTTGTATTCCTAAACATTTCGTCACCCAAGTTCACATGTTTGGCAAGGCTTTCGTAGGAGTTGTGGGCATTTCCAGGAGTAGTTTTATGACCTTGGTGGTAGTTTGACCCTGTACCATGAACCTAAAGAAACATATTTGACAAGGTTTTCGTAAGAGTTTGGGGCATTTCCAGTAGATATATGACCCTGGTGGTTGTGTGACCATTCTGTACCATGAACCTAAAGAAACACACATTTGACAAGGCTTTCGTAGGAGTTTTGGGCATTTCCAGTAGTAGTTTTATGGCCCTGGTGGTAGTATGACCCTTCCTCTGTACCATGAACCTAAAGAAACACATTTGACAAGGCTTTTGTAGAAGTTTTGGGCATTTCCAGTAGTAGTTTTATGGCCCTGGTGGTAGTGTGACCCTTCTTCTGTACCATGAACCTAAAGAAACACATTTGACGAGGCTTTTGTAGGAGTTTTGGGCATTTCCAGAAGTAGTTTTATGACCCTGGTGGTAGTCTGACCCTTCCTCTGTACCATGAACCTAAAGAAACACATATTTGACAAGACTTTCACAGGAGTTTTGGGCATTTCCAGAAGTTTTATGACCCTGGTGGTAATTAGACCCTTCCTCTGTACCATGAACCTAGAGAAACACATATTTGACAAGGCTTTCGCAGGAGTTTTGGGCATTTCCAGTAGTTTTATGACCCTGGTGGTAATTAGACCCTTCTTCTGTACCATGAACCTAAAGAAACACATATTTCACATGGCTTTCATACGAGTTTCGGGCATTTCCAGTAGTAGCTTTATGGCCCTGGTGGTAGTCTGACCCTTCCTCTGTACCATGAACCTAAAGAAACACATTTGACAAGGCTTTTGTAGAAGTTTTGGGCATTTCCAGTAGTAGTTTTATGGCCCTGGTGGTAGTTAGACCCTTCTTCTGTACCATGAACCTAAAGAAACACAATTTTTGACAAGGCTTTCATAGGAGTTTTGGGCATTTCCAGTAGTAGTTTTATGGCCCTGGTGGTAGTTAGACCCTTCTTCTGTACCATGAGCCTAAAGAATCACTCATAAGAACCCGACTGACCCCTTCTTTGACCTTTAGAAATAGTTGATGTTAGAAGCAAAAGGGGCTTATCATACTGACCAATATCTGAAATACCATAAGGCCTGTCTATGTTCTTTTAGCAGCACTGCCATCCTTAGGTCTAACCAGATATGTACATGATATAAAAACTGTCTCGGAATAAATATCAAAAGTTAATATGCAAACTCCCTTGGACAGAAGCACACCACACACAAGAATGAATTAGACAGACGTACAGACTTCAACATTCTTCTTTGTACCTATAGTAGTGTTTTCACAGGTAACATATGAACTGCAGGTGTTTGGATAGCCATTTAGAAAGAGAATAGAGGAAGAGGTATTGAAGTTGTGTGTTATTTCTATGTTGGAGCTTCAGGTAAAAGTTCAAAAAATATGAAAGTAATGTTTTTGTTGTTGTTTTTCTATTGTCATATGGCATCTTCAGAACATGTATTGCTTTTTTTTCCCTTCTTTTACTGTATATGCATTAAAAAAATTGAGTGTCTCCATCTCTCCCTGTTCTGGCACTCCCTCTCGGCACACTCAATCCTGCTACTTCCAACTCTCTCGCTCCAATACTCGCTCATCCTATTAATCCACTTCCACTTATAACAACGAGCTGCTCTTATAAGGAGAGCAGAGAGATAAAAAAAATTGAGTGTCTCCATCTCTCCCTGTTCTGGCACTCCCTCTCGGCACACTCAATCCTGCTACTTCCAACTCTCTCGCTCCAATACTAACTGATCCACTTCCACTTTTAATAATATCGAGCTGCTCTTATAAGGAAAGCAGAGAGAGATGTCCAGTTTAAATCATGCTGCGATAATTACATAAAAACATATAAATTAAAAACACAATTGACACTTTTCTGATTCTTTTCTTCTCTCATACAAATATCTCTTCACAAACTGGAATTATTGTTGTGTCATGGTAACAAAATAATTAAATGTACATAATAACAGTAGTAGTAGTAGTAGTAATAGTAGTAATAACAACAGTAATAATATGAAACAGAAGTCGATAGTCAGTGTGAATATGTCCCTCAATGTTTGTATTCAAAGTGTGATATGCATAAAACTCACTGCATACTGCCTGAGAAAAATATATACATACACTTGTCATATTAATAGTGGGTGGCACAATGAAGTTACCTTAAATAAAATACAAAAGAGTGATATTATGTCTCCTTAACCCCTTGACTCTGGATTTCCTACAAGAAGACATCACCAAGCTACATATATGAAACAAAAAGTGGCTGCTACAATTCAATGAAGAAAAATGTAAAGTCCTGCACTTTAGGAGGGGATATCCAGCACACTAATACCACATGGGAAACACTCCACTATCCACCACAGAGGCAGAGAAAGACCTGGGAGTGTATGTTACCAGGCTACCAGTGAAGGGATATCCAGCACACTAATACCACATAGGAAACACTCCACTATCCACCACAGAGGCAGAGAAAGACCTGGGAGTGTATGTTACCAGGCTACCAGTGAAGGGATATCCAGCACACCAATACCACATGGGAAACACTCCACTATCCACCACAGAGGCAGAGAAGGACCTGGGAGTGTATGTTACCAGGCTACCAGTGAAGGGGAAATCCGTGTCAATCGCAGCGAACAGGTTAAACCAACTTATGCACAACCGTATAGCGTGACTCGTATGAAAAGAAGCCTTAGACTCATGCATGCCTTCCTGAATTGGCTACGCTGTCAATGGTAAAACATGGTAGACCTTAAAATCATACTGAAAGAAGAATGGCAATGTTATATATGAATTAAAAAACTATACATAAGACTCTACATATAAGTGGTCTCGATATAAGAGTAGTTTCATGTCTATATAAAAATGAGGATGACACACACACACACACACACACACACACACACAGCACACCAAACCACAACCATGATTCTTTTTGGTTAACACTTCTTGCGAGCTGCTACACATGAACACACAAACAGGTTACGTGATATCGAAACTTAAAAAATACTCTTACTCCTTTCTCCTAAAAAAAAAATAATAATAATAATGAGTGATAAAAATAAAATACACCCGGCACATATATGTAATTACATGAGCTAAGTAGGAAAAAAAAAAGCGTTATATTGCTGAATGTGAACTCGAATATAACTCTACGGAAACATTAGAATATCTCACTACCATACATTTCATAACTTACGAAATATATATATATATATGAAAAAATAAATGTAAATAGAGTAACTACATAATTTTCTACCCCATAGTTAGTGAAGTAATTATACCTGATGATGAACACCTGACAAAACTTATTATGAACTGAGGAATTATATGAATGAAGAGAGGAAGGAGAGGAAGGGAAGGGAAGGAAATGAAGGATAGGAAAGGATAGGAAAGGAGGGAAAGGTGGGAAAGGGAGAGAGAGGTAAGGGAAGGAAGGAGAGGAAGGAAAGATAGGGAAGGAGGGAATGAAAGGAAGGAAAGGAAAGGAAAGGAAGGGAAAGGCAAGGAAAGGAAAGGACGGAATGAAAGGAAAGGAAAGGAAAGGATAGGAGAGGAAAGGAAGGATAGGAAACACAAGTCAAGAGGTATGGAAAACAGGTCATTAGATCAAAACTGTATTACTAATTTTAACCGTTTTGATTTTTTGCACTAGAGAGATGAAGCAGAAATACAGAGTGAAAGTGACGAAGAAAATGACACTTAAAAAACAACATGAATATCGAAAACAGGTGAAAATGAGCGACAATGAAACTCGAACACACTATCCTCATATCTCCGCGAACATGAGAGATGAGGATAGTGAAACGTAAGTGAGGATAGTTAAAACTGAAGAGCGTAGATATCACAAAAAGAAAATAGAAGGAGGAGGCTGTGAAAAAAATAATAATAATGATAATAGCTGTACTTTATATATCAGAGAAAAAAAATATATATAAAACACTGAATCTTGAAATATATATAAAAAAAATGCAGTAAGTTAATTATAGCTGTAAATAATGATGGTAATAATGATAGTACTGGAGCGATAGTCTTTTTTTAATGTGATGATGATAGGGGTAGCAGGTAAGCCCCCTTCTTCTCTTTCTCTTTTTCTCTTCTCCCATCTACACAATCTTAACCTCCTCTCTTTCTCTGTTCTCTTTCCCTCTCTTCTTTCCTTCTACACAACCTTACCCTCTTATCTTTCTCTATCTCTCTCCTCTCAACGATACACTTCTTACTTATGGGACAATGATAGGGATGATAGATATAGCTTTTCTCTTTCCTTCTTCTCCTCTCTCCTCTTCTTTCCTTCTACACAACCTCAATCTCTTCTCTTTCTTTATCTTTTTCCTCACAATGATACACTGATTCCTTATGTGACGATGATAGGAATGATAGACAAACCTTTTTCCTTTATCCTCCTCTTTTCACTTCTCTCTTCCTCTCTTCTCTTTCTTTTCCTCTCTACGCAACCCTCTACATCACCTCCACTGTGCTGTCCAGGTTGTCGACGCCCTTCTTTTCCGCGCCCTCGCCAAACCTGCGGAAAGAAGGGGAAGATAATGATGGTAAATGAGAAGAAGAAGAGGAAAAGGCGAAAATTGAAGAAGATGGCTTGAGGGGGAAAAAAATGACCTCCAGAACATATCCAGAAAAGAAATAAATAAAAATGATGGTAAATAAGAAGAAGGAAGATGAAAATGAAGAAAAGTGCTTGGGGGGAAATAAAATGACCTCAACATATCTAAAAAAAAAAATAAATAAATAAATAAATAAATAAATAAATGAGAACGCACACAAATTAAAAAAAAAAAAAAAAAAAACACTGGGTTGAAAAAAAATACAAAAATCACTTGGTCATATTAAAATGATCATTGGGAAAAAAGAATGAAAAGAATATTAAAATAGAATTAAACATCTCTACATAAAAAAATCACAAACAATAGTTGATAAAAAAAGAAGCACAGTAATAATAATAATAATAATAATAATAATAAAAATAAAATAACAAAAAGTCACAATATATACTCAGACCCAGACTAGTGGTAAAGTAAAGTGAGGTAAAGTAAGATAAAGTAATGTAAAGTAAGATAAAGTAAGATAAAGTAAGGTAAAGTAAGATAAAGTAAGGTAAAGTAAGATAAAGTAAGGTAAGCCATAGAGGAAATAAAAGGAACCATAACAAAGACCAAAACCAATGTGACGGTAAGGTAAGGTAAGGTAAGGTAAGGAAGGTAAACCCCACTGAGACCCAGGGAAACACAGGCCGTCCTTACCTGCCCGAGGATGAGGAGGATGAGGGCTGGATGACGGGCTCGGTGTCCTCTGGTACGGGGTCGGGCTTCACCCATCCTCTCGCACGGCAGAACGGCAGGATTATGATGTCGTTGTAGAGCGTCATGCCAATAATAAGGACGAAGAAACCAATCGGCTGGGAAGGGGTGGAGAGAATTAGGTCAGTTTCATAACACTTCCAGTTCAAACGTCATCTATTTCTAAAGGTCAAAGAGGGGGTCAGTCAGGTCCTAATGAGTGTTTCTTTAGGTTGTGTGAGTGAGTGAGTGTGACTGGATGAGTGAGTGTGAATGTGTGTGTGTGAGTGTGAGTGAGTGATTGACTGAATGACTCACTAACTCATGCCTTACCTGACTGACTGAATAACTGGCTTACTGACTGACTAGCTGACTGATATGCTGCCGTCCTTCCTTACTCCCTTCACCTTTCAATTCTCTTTTTTCCTTCTCTTCCAAGCATCTCTACCACTCATCCTTCCCTCCCTTCCTTCCCCTCCCACACACACCTCTCTCTCTCTCTCTCCCCCCAGCTCACCTGCAGGTACTGGAATTTCTGCCACTTGATGATGAGGGAAAACGCCCACACCACCAGCGTCCGCACCGAGTCCAACACCATCCTCGTCGTGGCAGAGAGTTCCTTCGTCACGCTAATGCCGGCGAAGTTGAAGAATGCGATACTGATGATGTTGCCTGGAGATAAAGATGATGGTGATGTAATATTATGATGCAAAGTAATGTGACTGGATGATAAACGATGGATTGGTTTTGAGGTTGTTGTGGAGGTTTATATATTGAAGTCAGTTAGGTTAGGTGTTGGGAATGTCCTATCTATCTACCTACCTGTGTCTGTGTGCTTCCTACCTGTCCTCACACACTACCTGAGCCTCGTTAACCCTTGACTGTGGATTTCCTACCAGAAGGCATCACCAAGCTACAGGAATGGAACAAAAAGTGGCTGCTACAACCCAGTGAAGAAAAATGTAAAGTCATGTAGCTTGGGAGGGGAAATCAAGCGCACCAATACCACATGGGAAACACTCCACTATCCACCACAGAGGCAGAGAATGACCTGGGAGAACATGTTACCAGGCTACCAGTGAAGGCGAAATCCGTGCCAATCGCAGCAGACGGGTTAACTTACCAAGGATGGGTGCGAGGAGGATGGGGGTGGTGCCAATCTGATAGAAAGCGTCGGGGATATCCTCAAGTGTGCCGCTGGGGTTCTGCGCGAAGATTCCACCGTTGATGAAGTCGAAAGGGACGAGAAGGATGGTCATCATGATGAAGCCGAACACACCTGGAAAACGGAAGGCGGGTGATTTTTTTGTTGTTGTTGTTATTTATTTTTTACAGGAAAGGAAGGAACTCGAGGGCATAAACAAGTGTAGAGAGAAAAAAAAACTCACTAAACGCTGCTCCGAAAAAAAAGATTAAAGTAAAGCAATTCTATCTCTCTCAACTCTATATATATAAAATCAACTTTACTTTACCTTCCTCTTCCTCCATAATAAAAAAAAATAGTAAATGAAAAAGAATCTCTCACTCTCTCAAATATATATAACCAACCTTACTTTGCCTTCCTCTTCTTTCTCCTCCTCCACCTCCTCTTCCTCCATAATAAAAAAATAGTAGTGAATGAAAAAGAATCACTCAAATATATAACCAACATTACTTTGCTTTCCTCTTCTTTTTCCTCCTCCTCCTCCCTCTCTCCCTACCTTCCCAGCCGACAGCCAGCAGGGGAGGGACGTCATGCTTGGTCACAAACTTCTCCTCCACCACCATCTGTGTCGCCGTGATCACCTGGGCTGCGATGATGAGGAGGTCACCTGTGGGAAGAGAGAAGGGAGGTGAGTGTGAGGGAACTTGGGGTAATACAGGAGTACCCGCTTAAAGGTTGTGTTTTCTTTGATTTGCTTCACCGCGTAATGCAGCAATACCAGCTCAATCAGTTTGCTTGCCCTGTCTACAATAAATGCCTCATATCAAACGTTACACTATAGATTATTTATTGGAAACACACAATAAAGAGTACCATAACCCTGCAAATGGTGAGGTCAGGAATAGCTAGGGTCAAATGAATGATTACCAAGTGGACTTTAACCAACCCCTTGACTGTGAATTTCCTACAAGAAGGCATCACCAAGCTACAGGAATGGAGCAAAAAGTGGCTGCTATAGTTCAATGAAGAAAAATGTAAAGTCATGCACCTTGGGAGGGGAAATCCAGCATACCAATACCACATAGAAAACACTCCACTATCCACCACAGAGGCAGAGAAAGACCTGTGAGTGTATGTTACCAGGCTACCAGTGAAGGAGAAATCCGTGCCAATCGCAGCGGACGGGTTAAATGAAGTAAAAGAAGAAGGAAGATGATAAAAAATACCACAACCCTGCAAATAATACTGACAAAAATAGCTGAGGGTCAAGTGGGTGATCCCTAAGTGCACCTCACCCCTCCGGACCTACCAGTTATGATCCCATTGGTGGTGTATCCCTCGACGCTGGTGCCGATGAAGTCCGAGACGCCGACGATGACCAAGCCGGCGATGACAGTTACGATGCCAAGCCACTGGTACCACATGATCTTACGCCCCAGGAACGCCACCGAGAGAAGGCCAGTGAAGACGATGACGGCGCCTGAGGGTACGGGAAAGGTCAGTTATATGCGTGTTTGTGAGCGGGACTTTTCTTTATCATTTTTTTTTACGGTAAAGGAAACAGCTCAAGGGCAAAAAAAGAACACAATAATGAAGGAAAAAAAAGCCCGCAAGTCACTGGTCCTATAAAAAGAGTTGAGAGGAGTGGCCAAAAGAGAGGTCAATTTTGGGAGGGGATGTGACCTGATATGCTCCTCTTACTTACATATTTATTTGTTTTTTATGTACTCAAGACCAGTATGCCTTATTTGGTCACATGATAGAACCTAGATACACACACACACCCACACACACAGCTACCCACTCACCCACACGCACACACACAGCTGCCCGTCCCCCACCCCCACACCCCACCCCCACGCACCTCTCAACATCTGGAAGGAGCTGGCGTACGTGAGGGTAAGTCCGAGGTACATGGTGGAGGTGGCGATGGTGTCACAGAGCGCCGGCACCAGGAAGATTTGTTTGGGGAAGTTGGTGACCTGCGAGAGGAGAGGACAATCAGGCTTGGAAACGGGATGAGAAGGAGTTGTGAGGTTTGATCCCCTCGCTCGAAAAGATGCAGGAATGATATACGTAAATGAATTTGGCTCATGTAACAGAACCGTTGATATTTGGAGTGGTCTAAATGCAGAAATATAAGCTGAAAACATCCATGAATTTAAAGCAAAGTTGGATAGAAGGAGAGAAACAGGACAACATAGGCTTAGATCGAATCCTGTATATAGTAATCAAATTTGGCTTTCCTAACAGAACCGTTGATATTTGAAGTGGTCTAGATGCAGAAATATGAGCTCAGAACATCCATGAATTTAAAGCAAAGTTGGAGAGAAGGAGAGGAACAGGACAACATGAGCTTAGATCTGTATATACTAAACAAATTTGGCTTTCCTAATAGAATCAACATTTGGAATTCTCTTGATGCAGAAATACAAGCTGAGAACATCCACGAATTTAAAGCAAAGTTGGAGAGAAGGAGAGGAACAGGACAACATGAGCTTAGATCTGTATATACTAAACAAATTTGGTTTTCGTAATAGAATCATCAATATTTGGAATTCTCTTCATGCAGAAATACAAGCTGAGAACATCCACGAATTTAAAGAAAAGTTGGAGAGAAGGAGAGGAACAGGACAACATGAGCTTAGATCTGTATATACTAAACAAATTTGGTTTTCGTAATAGAATCATCAATATTTGGAATTCTCTTGATGCAGAAATACAAGCTGAGAACATCCACGAATTTAAAGCAAAGTTGGACATAAGAACAGACAGGACATGAGCTTAGACTGAACTCTTTATACACGACAACGAGGTCAATACGAACTTGTTGAGTGGAAGGCGACATCTCCACATTATCTCGTCGCTGCCTCCGCTCATAACACCTCATGATGTAGAACGTCAACATACCTGTGGGCCGACACTCATTAGTAAGGAAGGCACAGGTAAGAATGATTAGGTGTATATACGAAAGTGACCCCTCTTTCGGCCACCTCTTTTGATTCTTTTTAGGAGCAGCGAGTAGTGGGCTTTTTTTATTATTGTTTCCTTTTTTTGTGCCCTTGAGCTGTCTCCTTTGTTGTAAAAAAAAAAAAAAGACAGATATCAAGAAACAACTTTCCTATACATATATATACTGTAAAAAAAAATAATAATAATAACCATAATTTTTTTTTACAGCAAGGGAGACAGAAACAGAAAATAATCATACTAATCATCTTTTTTACAGCATGGGCAAAAATAATATAAAAAAAACACTCGCCAATGCAAAAAAAAAAAATCGCTATTCGCCTTTCTAAATACTACAAACAAACAGACATACTCACACAGCATCTCGCCGATAAACATGCCCTCGGTCTGGAAGTATGGGTGGACGAAGTGGGTCACCTCCCCCGCCGAATTCTCCGCCTCGATCTCGTCCGCCCATCTGGGAGGTGAAGGAAGGGAAAAAAAAAAAGGTGTTAAATTTACCATACAGAATAAAAGGAAGAAAAGGAGTTAGTAGATTTAGCATAAGGATATAAAAAAATAAAAAATAAAAAGTTAAATTTAGCATAAAGAATGAAAAGAAGAAAACAAAGGGAGTTAAATTTTGCATACAGAAAAAATAGATGTTAAATTTAGCGTACAGAATGCCATTAAAATAAATTTGCCTACAGACAGCCGACACACAACAGCTCCTGAGATTGAGTTATTCACCACTTAACTTCCCTTCCCTGTAATTAATATGTATGACCTTTACCTAGCACTTTTAATCATGTTTGCATCGACCACACACACACGAAATTGACCTCTCTATTGGCCACTCCCAACTCTTTTTATGGGAGTGGTGATTTGCGGACTTTTTTCTTCATTATTTTTTTTTTTTTGCCCTTGAGCGGTTTCCTTTACTGTACACACACACACACACACACACACACACAGATACACACACCTGCTTAATTTGCTCCACTTATCCACCTCCACACTCTTTACGATCCACTTTTCGTTGATCTTCTCTCTCAAAATGAATCTATCTAATTTGTTCTCTTTGCTATGCTTAGGCCTAATCATGATTTTTCAACCTAAGTACTTTATCTAAATTACTCTTATCAATCCTCTTAACCCGTCCGCTGTGATTGGCATGGATTTCTCCTTCACTGGTAGCCTGGTAACATACACTCCCAGGTCTTTCTCTGCCTCTGTGGTGGATAGTGGAGTGTTTCCCATGTGGTATTGGTATGCTGGATATCCCTTCACTGGTAGCCTGGTAACATACACTCCCAGGTCTTTCTCTGCCTCTGTGGTGGATAGTGGAGTGTTTCCCATGTGGTATTGGTATGCTGGATTTCCCCTCCCAAGGTGCATGACTTTACATTTTTCTTCATTGAATTGTAGCAGCCACTTTTTTATCTATTCCTGACGCTTGGTGATGTCTTCTTGTAGGAAATCCACAGTCAAGCTCCTCTATAGTCTATCGATACTGCTCTTATTAATCCCTAAACCTCTTCAATAACCTTAATCAATTACCTAGCACTATAGTCTTTCCAAGGAACGTAAATGAAACCGCTTAAGTCTTGTCTTTCTTAGTAAATTCAGTGACTAATTTATCTCAAGTGAACCAAATCAGCTCAACACCCTTCTTTAAACCCCATACCATAACTCACAACCACCACCACCACGATTCTTATCCTTCCTGTTTATAATACCCAACCAGCATGACACACACCTAGACCTAAGGAAAAAAAATCAAAACTTATAGATACACAACCCAGGCCCCAAAAAAAGACAAGGAAAAGACAATTAAGCCCTCAGCCACATCAAAGGAAATCCTCATGACTCAACACTTCCCAGGGCAGCTTAATCACTCACAAGGCTTATGAACATGGCATATGACTCTCCCAGCTGACTAACTAATGACTCATAGGACCAATAAGCAACAACAAGGATATGAGTAAGAGAGAGAAAGAGAGAGAGTGAGAGAATGATGATAATAGAAGAAAGTGGAGTGGGAAGGGAAAAAAGGATAAGAAGAAAAGAGAGAGAGAGAGAGAGAGAGAGAGAGAGAGAGAGAGAGAGAGAGAGAGAGAGAGAGAGAGAGAGAGAGAGAGAGAGAGAGAGAGAGAGAGAGAGAGAGTCCTTACCTAGAGACCTATGAATCACTTCCTAAAAACAACAACAACAACAAGCTCAAGTTCGAGAGAGAGAGAGAGAGAGAGAGAGAGAGAGAGAGAGAGAGAGAGAGAGAGAGAGAGAGAGACTGTAAAATCACACCTATCTTACCACTTCAGGGTCCACAGATTAGAAGGTGACTAGTAAGCTCCTCTTAAGTGGGTCTATTATCAGTAAGGGGACATTTTATCTCTAAGGAACAATATCTGTCTATCTGTTTTGGGTTTCTTTATCTCTCTCTCTCTCTGAATGTATTTATGTGTGTGTGTGTGTGTGTGTATTTAACTTTTCACTAACTTCTACTTTTTCTGTTTTCCTTTTCTCAGCAGGAATCATTGTATTGAGGAATAACCCTTCTCCCTTGTTGTTTACCTGCAACAATAAACTATCAATCAATCAATCAATCGTATGTGGCTGTTGCTCTGACCGTACATACGTAGCCTATCCGTCGCTCCAAGCCCCAAATATATCTCTTATTCCTTAATACAATGATTCCTACCTGTATTCAGTTATTATAGAATTTTTTTTTTATGTGATTATATTTGGTATGCCTATGTGAATGAGCTATGTAGGAAATAATGACAGAGAGTGTGCATTACTTTATAGATAGCTTACTGTCTGTGTGTTGCTCTCTCTCTCTCTCTCTCTCTCTCTCTCTCTTTACGGGTATTTAGTCACTTCTGAATGAGATAATTCCCAAAAGGTCAATGTTATCTGTCAGTATAGTATCTGGGTACATGCTCTCTCTCTCTCTCTCTCTCTCTCTCTCTCTCTATCGTTTTTCCTCCTTTCGTTCTCTCTCAAACAGGTTCTCATTATTTACGTAAAGTTAGCATCAAAATTTCCACCTGTCAAATCTCTCTCTCTCTCATTCATACTGAAGAGACAATAACAGAAATTTTACGAGTTTTCTTAGAAGTCTCTCTCTCTCTCATTCATATTGAAGAGACAATAAAAGAGAAATTTTACGAGTTTTCTTAAAAGTCTCTCTCTCTCTCTCTCTCTCTCTCTCTCCACTGATAATACCTACCTGGGGCCACTAGAGGTTCCCAGGGTCACTGATAAACACACACACACACACACACACACACACACACACACACACACACACACATTTTAACTTAATATGAACAACTATGATTTTTTTTTCCTTTTATATATTCCACCATAGTAAAGTCTGGTTATGTGTGCCTGTCTGTCTGTCTTTATCTCAAGTCTTATCCAGTACCTATCTGTTATGTCTGTCTGTATTTCTGTTTGTCTGTCTATCTGTTCGTATGCTCATTATCTGTCTGTTTGTTTCTACCTGTATCTCAAGTCTTATCCAGTACTTATGTCAATGTCATTTTACTTTTTTTCAATATGTTTATCATGTTTGTCTTGCTGGCTGTATGCATCTAAAATTATGTATATCCAAAATTATAGTTCTTTTATTCTTCACTCTCTGTAGTCCATATTCCACTCCCTTCATATTCATCTACCTCAATTTTTTACTCATTATCTTACTCTACTGTTGTCGTGGAATGCATGTAAGGTATGGAGAGACAACATTAAAATTCTGCTTACTACATATAGGATTAGCCCTTTGACTGCAGATTTCCTTCAAGAAGACATCACCAAGCTACAGGAGTGAAACAAAGAGTGGCTGCTACAATTCACTGAAGGAAAATGTAAAGAGGGGACATCCAGCATACCAATACCACATGGGAAACACTCCACTATCCACCACAGAGGCAGAGAAAGACCTGGGAGTGTATGTTACCAGGCTACCAGTGAAGGGATATCCAGCACACCAATACCACATGGGAAACACTCCACTATCCACCACAGAGGCAGAGAAAGACTTAGGAGTGTATGTTACCAGGCTACCAGTGAAGGGATATCCAGCACACCAATACCATATGGGAAACACTCCACTATCCACCACGGAGGCAGAGAAAGACCTGGGAGTGTATGTTACCAGGCTACCAGTGAAGGGATATCCAGCACACCAATACCATATGGGAAACACTCCACTATCCACCACAGAGGCAGAGAAAGACTTAGGAGTGTATGTTACCAGGCTACCAGTGAAGGGATATCCAGCACACCAATACCACATGGGAAACACTCCACTATCCACCACAGAGGCAGAGATAGACCTGGGAGCATACGTTACCAGGCTACCAGTGAAGGCAAAATCCATGCCAATTGCAGCGGATGGGTTAAATAGCTTTGTGTATTACTGTGGTGAATCAGTTTTTTTGTCCTGATCCCAACATTAAAATTCTGTTTATATATAGAGGATTAAATAGCATTTCTGTGTATTCAATCATGGTGTTTCTTCTGTGTCTCTCTGGTCTTGATTCCACTAAGTTCATCTCCAAGTCTACTAGATATCCTTCTATTACTATAACTTATAACTATTATTATTATGGAGTTTTACCTTTCAGAAATAGAGTAAGAAAGATGGCTATGATAATGATGACTGTGAGGGAAAGACATGGAAGAAAGGAAGGAAGGAAGGAAGGAAGAAATAAGGAATGGGATAAGAGGAATGCAGGAAGGAAGGAATAAATTAAGAAAAAAAAAAGGATGGAAGGAAAGAATAAATAAAAAAGGAAGGAAAGAAGAAGAGGGAAAAGAGGAAGGAAGGTAGAAAGAAAGGGAGAAGAGAGCAGAAGGAAAAAAAGAAAGAAACCGAGACATTGAAAAGGAAAGTATCTGAGAGAACGAAAGAAGGAAAAAGATAAGGAGAGAGAGAGAGAGAGAGAGAGAGAGAGAGAGAGAGAGAGAGAGAGAGAACTTACTTTGTGGACAGTGTGTTAATGGATCCGGTCACCACCAAGAGGACAGCCAACAAAATCTGCTTCCTTGTCCACCCCATCCTGAGTGTGTGTGTGTGTGTGTGTGTGTGTTGGTACCCTTCCTCCCTACAGTCTTCTCAGAGCCTCATAGACCAAACTTTTTTCTTTCTTTTTAATTTTCAGTTCTTTCCAACCTTTCTTTCGTTGATATTAATTCACGTTTAACAAAAGTAAGAGTTACCAATGACAGAAAATGTGTGCAATATAGTTTTAAGCTTCAGGAAAACAAGAAAGCATCAATCAAAGGATGCTCACTTTATCACAAACAACAAATCAAACTTTTCAATCAACTTATAGAACGTCAAACTTCAACTACCAGACGCTGTTATAAAAAAAAACTCATCTGCCACGTTTCACAGGATCACCTTCACCAACTATCATCTCTACTATTCTTTCCCTGAGCTTCACTGTAAACTAGGAGAGGAAGGGATGAACTGAGTGGTGTTGTGGTGGTGACGGTGGTGGTGGAGGAGGTGGCAATGTTGCGTTCGCGTGTTCGTTGCGAGCGCTCCCACACGAATGATGCTATACCCTAATCTTCTGAGTGTCCCTTAGCACCCGGCCTTCACCCCCCCCCACCCCCCTTCTCTCTCTCTGATAAGTGGAATGATTCAGTAATAATTCTTGTACTCTCTCATTCTTAGTTGTCAGGAGTAGCTCACAAAAATTCTGAACATACTCTTAGGCATATCAGTACAGTACGGTACCCGAAATTGACCTCTCTTTTGGCCACTCTTTACTTTTGTCTGTTGTGGGAGAGGTGAGTAGCGGGCTTTTTTTTCTACACTTTTTGTTGCCCTTGAGCTGTCTCCTATGTTGTAAAAAAATAATAATAATAATAAGCACGGCCAGGTTGTAAAAAGATACCGGTATGCAACCAAATCAACCTTCTAAACATATTAATTGGTGCCATTCCTTATCCTACAGAAGCAAAATAGGAACACTTGAAATAAAATACAACCCCCATGATTACCTTTTCCTCCTCAATTCTTTCTTTCATAATATCAACAAGCTACGATATATATTTTTTCCCCTTCTCTTTTCCTCCTTTACTTTCTCCATCAATGTTTTTTTTTCCTAAGTCCCTCCTCTTTCCTTTATTCTTCCCCTTGACCCCCAGAAAAAGGTCACATCATATTTTTTTTCTCACTTCGAGGGGGAAAATAGATGAAAAGCAATTACTAACACCTTGCAAACATCTTATTTACAGCTTTCTTACCCTACTGATTAAGGCTAAAATTATTCCTTCATCCGTGACCAACAGGGAAGTAATTACGAGGAGGAATACAGAAAAATATACCAAATTAACCTTCTAAACACTTTCATTACCGCCATTCCTTATCCTACACAGGTGAACTAGAAACGCTTCATTATACATAAAATACAACCCCCAAAATTCCCTCCCTCCTTGAACCCCAGAAAAGGTCACATTTTTTTTTTCAACTCGAAGGGGACACTGCACAACAACAATCATTAAAACCTCCTCAATATAAATAAAATGCAACCCCCACAATGACCTCCTCCCCTTGACCCCGAGAGAAAAGGTCACGTGATAAATTTTTCCCCATTTCACGTGACAACAAAGACCCCCAAAAATGACCTTCCTTAACTTTAACCTTATTTGTGACCTTACTTGGTGCTCAGCGTATTAATGGAGCCTGTGACCACCATCAGGAAGGCCAGGGCTATTTGTTTCTTGCTCCAGGCCATGATGGAGGGACCGGAGGAGGAGCTGGAGGCAAAAAGGTGGAGAGATGGAGGAAAAAGGACCCGTGTTGTGGGTGTCAAAGATCCTTCTCCCCTTCCTCCCTGCCAGGACTGTCTCTATATCGGTACTGTTTTCATTATTATTCCCCTATTTGACTTTATAACACCTCCAAAGGGTACAGATATGATATAAATGACGACTATGGATTTTTTAGTATCTTATGGAAGGATATATGAGGTTTTGTAAGGGATATATAATGGGTTTTGCGTCCTCATAAGCTGTTTTCATTATTATTCCTCTATTTACCTTTATAACACCTCCAAAGGGTAGTAATATTATAGAAATGACAGTTATATATTATTTACTCTCTTATGGAAGGATATATGAGGTTTTTAAGGAATATATAATGAGTTTCGCGTCCTTATCAGCTGAGCCAGGACCGCCAGAACTATCTTGGTCTGCGGTACTGTTTTTATTATTATTCCTGTTTTTGCCTTTTTAGAACCTCCACAGGGTATTAAAACGATAGAAACGACAGCTACATATTTTTTGCCTCCTTATGAATGGTTGTTTGAGTTCCTTCTTAGGGAAGTATGTGTGTTATGTCAAATCGTTCATTGTTCCTGTTTTCCTATTATTTGTCCATTTCCCCTTTATAGCGCCTCCAAAGGGTATTAGAATTATAGAAACGAGAGCTATATATTTGTTTAGCCCTTCTGGAATGCGTCTAGTACCCTTAATGACGGATATATGTAATAGCTATGTCAACCTTTGGGAATTTCCGTGGATTTCTTTAATTATTTGACATTTCAGAGCCTCAAAAGCTTGTTAAACTCACATAAAAAGCTTATTCATTATTTCTAAGCAGCCATAAATAGAAATAATATATTTAATAGGGGATAGAGTAAACAATCTTGTAGGCGTATCAATCATCAATCAATCACATATCGCTGTGTTAATTGGCTTATTCTCCATTGAAAAGTCGTGTATTATAATCAAACTGCGCTAGATAATGGCTATAGGTGTTGGTGTTGCTTATAGAAGTCTTAGATAACTTCAAATAATGGAGATAATACGTTAAAATTGCATACAAATCAACAACAATCTCTCTCTCTCTCTCTCTCTCTCTCTCTCTCTCTCTCTCTCTCTCTCAGTTTTCATTCTACTTTCTCTGCTTTCTCTTCACTAG
>NC_066562.1:7165397-7247897 GCF_024679095.1 Eriocheir sinensis
CTTTATTTATGACTTATTGAACACAGTCTTCTCGTACCGACTAGAAGAGTACGGTAATTTGAAGAGAAAAAAAAAATAGATAAGAGATAAGAGAAATACAGTGTCTGAAAGTGAAAAATCTCCTTAACTAATCCTCTTATTACGTTACTTTATTTATGACTTATTGAACACAGTCTTATCGTACTAACTAGAAGAGTACGGTAATTTGAAGAGAAAAAAAATAAGAGAAAAGAGAAGTAGAAAGAGTGTCTGAAAGTGAAAAATCTGCTTAACTAATCCTCTTATTACGTTACTTTATTGATGAGTTATCGAACAGTCTTCTCGTACCGACTATAGAAGAGTACGGTAATTTGAAAAGAAAAAAAAAAAAATGGCCTACCGCGAAACACTTTTAAAACCTTCGCCAAAGAGAAAAGGAAACATGTAACAGAAACTCAGGAGATAAGAAGTTTGAAGTTTTATTACCTACACCAGATCATTATTTTCTTAACTAAACTTTCGACATGAAAAATAAAATAAAGTCATAATAAATTCAGGAAAACCGGCTACTAGTTAATCTTTACCAAAAAAATGTGGTTCCTATATTTTTTTTTGTATTTTTGGTTTTATTTTGGAAAGTTCTGCTAACGTTTCTATATTCAGTGATCTTTGTTCTTCCACGGTGCGAATTGAATTTCATGATACAAATTACAAAAGTCAGTTATTTGGAGCGTCATTTGTAACTAAGTGAGGTGATGTTAAGTGTTATTGAAGCGTTCTGAAGTGTAGCGTTACGGAATCATCGTTAATTGAAGTGTAACTGAAGTGCTGTAAAAATTCGTATCATTGAGTCATTCTACACTGCAACAAGCTTCTCCAATGTGTATCTGCAGTGTATTTAAGTAAAGTGAAGTGTCATTGAAGCGTTCTGAAATGTAGCGTCATTGTGCTGTAAAAATTCGTATCATTGAGTCATTCTACACTGCAACAAGCTTCTCCAATGTGTATCTGCAGTGTATATAAGTAAAGTGAAGTGTCATTGAAGCGTTCTGAAGTGAAGCGTCATTGTGCTGTAAAAATTCGTATCATTGAGTCATTCTATACTGCAACAAGCTTCTCCAATGTGTATCTGCAGTGTATATAAGTAAAGTGAAGTGTCATTGAAGCGTTCTGAAGTGTAGCATCGTAAATTGAGGTGTAACTGAAATGCTGTAAAAAACTGTATCGTTGAATCATTCTATACTGCAACAAGCTTCTCCAATGTGTATTTGCAGTGTATATAAGTAAAGTGAAGTGTCATTTAAGTGTATTTTAAGTGTAGGTATCATTCAGTCATCCGTAACTGACGTGTAAACAAACAATATAGCCAATACCACGTCCTCGGCTTCGTCCTCACTGCGGGGTCTCCTCCATGACTCCCCCCGCCTCCTCTTCCTCGCCGCCCATGCCCTCCTCGTCCACGTAGTCCTCGTCGTCAGCAGAGGCCTCCTGGTACTGCTGATACTCGCTAACCAAGTCGTTCATGTTGCTCTCCGCCTCCGTGAACTCCATCTCGTCCATTCCCTCCCCCGTGTACCAGTGGAGGAAGGCTTTGCGGCGGAACATGGCGGTGAACTGCTCGGAGATGCGCTACGGGGGAGAAAAAGAGGAGAAGGTGGTTATGGAAGGTAGAGAGGGAGAAAATGTGGTTAAGAAGTGGAAGAAACGTGAGGAAAAGGAGGAAACAGGGAGGAGATAGTTATGTAAGGTAAAAAAGGGAGAGGATGAGGTTACAAAGGGGATAAAACCGGTGGACAGTTAATATCTACGAGACACGGACCGGTCACACGGGCGTTTATTTCGGCAATTTTATGATCGATCTCGAGAACTTTGCCAAAACACGGTTTGTGTTCTCGATATGGAGGAGGACGAACGAAGAAGAACGTCTTGTATTCTCGATACTGGGAACGCTTCTCCTTTTCCTCCTCTCTCTCTCTCTCTCTCTCTCTCTCTCTCTCTCTGTGGACTTTATATACACCTTTACGTTTTTACTTTGTGTGTGTGTGTGTGTGTGTGTGTGTGTGTGTGTGTGAGAGAGAAAGACATCAAAGAAGATTTAACTGCCTTGCCTGCTCCTTACTTGATGCCGCTCTATATATGCCTAAACGCGCCCTTTGTTTCGGCTAGCATCATGTGACCACACCCGAGGCAAAATCACCGGCGTAAAAATACCCTCGTAAATACGTATACTTGTGTGACCCGGCGTACGTTCCACCCGTCTCGTCAATAAACGGTTAACATCAGTCCTTACCTTAAAAATAACCTTCCCTTAAGATATCACCTTCTTACCTATTCTATTTCCTCCTTCAACGGTTCTTTATTACCCACAAGACACACCTTTACCTCCCACCTGTCCTTAGTCAACGGTAATTATAGTCTCCCTTACCTTGAAAATCTCCTGAATGGACGTGGAGTTTCCGATGAAGGTGGCGGACATCGTAAGACCTTTGGGAGGGATATCGCACACGGCTACCTTCACGTTGTTGGGGATCCATTCAACGAAGTACCTGTAGTAGTAGTAGTAGTAGTAGTAGTAGTAGTAGTAGTAGATGCAATTGTTATATATTCAGATTTCTCATTCAGTTTGTCTTCAATAAATAACAAAGAAAGTTTCAATATATTCAACGTAAACTTTGGTAGACCGTTGCTTTCTCTCTCTCTCTCTCTCTCTCTCTCTCTCATCCATTATTCGCATCTCTCCCTCTCTCAACCTCCCTTCCCCTCCTCCTCCACTTCCTCCACCTCTTCCACCTACCCCGAGTTCTTGTTCTGCACACTCAGCATCTGCTCGTCCACCTCCTTCATGGACATCTTGCCCCTGAAAATTGCGGCCACAGTCAGGTAGCGGCCGTGGCGGGGGTCACACGCGGTCATCATGTTCTTGCTGTCGAACATCTGTTGGGTCAGCTCGGGCACGGTGAGGGCGCGGTAACTCTGGGACCTGGGCGGGAAGGGGATAAGGTAGGATATTTAGTAACATGTAAAAGTAGTTAAGATAAGTAGATATAGTGTGTAAGGGCTACTACTACAACTACCATCACTATTACTACTACTACTACTACTACTACTACTACTACTACTTCTACCTACCCCCGTGAGGTGAGGGGCGCAAACCCGGGCATGAAGAAGTGCAGTCTCGGGAAGGGCACCATGTTGACCGCCAGCTTCCGGAGGTCAGCGTTCAGTTGACCCGGGAACCGCAGGCATGTGGTCACGCCGGACATGGTCACCTGGAGGAGGAGGAGGAGGAGGAGAAAGGGGAGGACAGAGGAGACAAGATTTATGGAGTTTGAAGATTTTAGAGGAAAGAGTAAAAGGAGATTTCGAGGAGGAGGAGGAGGAGAAAAAGGAGGAGAGGAAAATAATGAAGAGAAACAATTTTGAAGAAAGGAAGAAAAGGATGAGTTTAAGGAGGTAGAAAAGAGGAGGAGGAGGAGGAGGAGGAGAGGAAAAGGAAGAAGAGAAACGATTGAAAGATGTTGAAGAAAGGCAGAAAAAGATGAGTTTAAGGAGGTAGAAAAAGAGGAGGAGGAGGAGGAGGAGAGGAAAAGGAAGAAGAGAAACGATTGAAAGATGTTGAAGAAAGGCAGAAAAAGATGAGTTTAAGGAGGTAGAAAAAAAGGAGGAGGAGGAGGAGGAGGAGACAAGAGGAGAGAAAAATATATTAAAATGAGCTAACTTGCGAGTAGGTAACATACACTCCAAAATAAATAAACAAACAAACAAAACGTGTATAAACATGTATAAAAATAAAAGACACCCATATAATCATCACTAACACTCTCATATCCTTCCAACAACAACAACAACTACTACTACTACTACTACTACTACTACTATTACTACTTCCACCCACCGACACGAGATGGTTGAGATCCCCGTAGGAGGGCGAGGCAAGCTTGAGCGTCCTGAAGCAGATGTCGTAGAGCGCCTCGTTATCAATACAGAATGTGTCATCAGTGTTCTCTACCAGCTGATGCACGGACAGGGTGGCATTATAAGGCTCTACCACGGTATCGGAGACCTGTATAGAGTGAGGGAGGGAAGGGTAGAAGTGTAGTTGCTATCGTAATTATTGGGTGTTAGTTGTGCGCTGTCTTCAAAGGGTTCTGCATATCTGTCTCTCTCCTCTTTTCTCTGTCCCTCTGGTGTTAGTACATCTGGCAACGCCGCAGCAGACCGGCCTCGACATATTAGGAAGACTATAGTGTGCTTCATCCAGCCCCGGGAAAGGTTTTAATATCATCTAACAAACTTCTTCTCTGGTCTGGTGTTAGTGTGTTCCAGCCTGCCCCGGTAAAGGTTCTAATTTCATCTACCAATCTTCTTCTCTGTCTGGTGTTAGTGTGCTCCATCCTGCCCCGGTAAAGGTTCTAATACCATCTATACATCTTCTCTGTCTGGTGTTACTGTGCTTCATCCTGCCTCGGAAACGGTTCTAAAATCATCTATAGTTCTCTGCTTGATTCAGTTCCTTCTCTTAAAACCTCAAACCCATTACTATACTATTCAATCCCTTCTCTTAGGCCCCAAAACCCATGACCCAACGTTCCAATCCCTTAACTTAGTCCCCAAAACCCAATACCACACGTTCTAATCCTTTCTCTTACCTCAAAACCCATTAACACATCTCCTAATCCCTTATCCTACCCCAAAACCTATTACCACGCGTTCCAATCCTTTCTCTTACCCCAAAACCTATTATCACCCGTCCCAATCCCTTCTCTTACCCCAAAACCTATTACCAAACCTCCCAATCCCTTCTCCTACTCCAAAACCTATTACCAAACCTCCCAATCCCTTCTCTTACCCCAAAACCTATTGCCACACGTCCCAATCCTTTCTCTTACTACAAAACCTATTACCAAACCTCCCAATCCCTTCTCCTACCCAAAAACCTATTACCACACCTCCCAATCCCTTCTCCTACCCAAAAACCTATTACCAAACCTCCCAATCCCTTCTCTTACCCCAAAACCCATTCCCACACGTCCCAATCCCTTCTCCTACCCAAAAACCTATTACCACACCTCCCAATCCCTTCCCCTACCCCAAAACCCATTCCCACACGTCCCAAACCCTTCTCCTTCCCAGAAACCTAATACCACACCTCCCAATCCCTTCTCCTACCCTAAAACCTATTACCACACGTCCCAATGCCTTATCTCACCCCGGAACCCATTACCACACAATCCAACCCCACACCTTAGGACTGGGTATGACGGAGAAGGTGTTCATGATCCTGTCTGGGTACTCCTCGCGGATCTTGGAGATGAGGAGTGTGCCCATGCCTGACCCCGTGCCGCCGCCGAGGGAGTGGGTCAGTTGGAAGCCCTGGAGACAGTCACAGTTCTCTGCTTCCTTCCTCACCACGTCCATCACGGAGTCCACCAGCTCGGCGCCCTCTGTGTAGTGACCCTTCGCCCAGTTGTTGCCTGGAGGGGAGGTGAAGGAAGGTGAACTGTATTATAGGGTGGAAATAGGTAGGATGAGAGACATAGACAGAGGGAAATTGTAGGGTTGGACAGACGTAGATTGAGGGGAAAAGTTGAAGCCGGTAGTAGTAGTAGTAGTAGTAGTACAGGTAACTCTCGATTTACGCGAGCTTGGTTTACGCGTTTTTTAAATAATTTGTTTTTTTGTTTGATTTACATTGTTTTTTTTATTTACGCGACCTCTTAAAGGGCACAATACTCGCGTAAATCGAGAGTTACCTGTAGTAGTAATAGTAGTAGAAGTAGTAGTAGTAGTAGTAATGGTAGTAGTAGTAATGGTAGTAGTAGTAGTAGTAGTAGTAGTAGTAGTAGTAGTAGTAGTAGTAGTAGTAGAAAAAAGAAACGGGGGCAAAAAGGAAGAGGAGGAAGAGAAGAAAAAAAAAAAGGAAATTGAGAGAAAAGGAGAAGAAAAAGGAAATGACGGCAAGTGTTTTCTTCTCTACACTTAAGGAAACAAAATCAAAGAAAGCAAAAGAATCAAATCAAATACTCACTTCCTAATTCTCTCTCTATCTATCTATATATCAATCACTCAATCAATCACGCTATCTATCTGTATATAAATCAATTAATCAATCTATCTATCTATCATTATCTTATCCATCTATCCATCTACCTATCTATCTATCTAATCTCTCCCCCCTCTCCCCCCCTTACCTGCACCGCTCCGGCCGAAGACGAAATTGTCGGGCCGGAATATATAAATCAATCTATCAATCTATCTCTTATCCATCTATCTATCTATCTAATCTATCTACCCCCTCTCTCTTTCCCCCTCCCCCCCTTACCTGCACCGCTCTGGCCGAAGACGAAATTGTCCGGCCGGAATATCCTCCCGATGGGCCCCGAGCGCACGGCCTCCATCGTACCCGGCTCCAGGTCCACCAGCACGGCGCGGGGCACGTACCGGCCGCCTGGGAGAGCACGAGGGAGGGTGGAAGGGTGAGTATACATAGAAGATGGATGATTATTGCACGTAAAGGAAGAATACGAGTGAGAGTAATAATAATAAGAAAATAATGAATAACGATGAGAATAATAAAAAATAGATGAATTACAATAAAAATAAGAACAATAAGAGTAGAATACGACTGGAAATAAGAATAAGAAGGATGATTAAGAATATGACTAATGAAAATAAGAATGCTAATAATAATAATAACAATAATAACAATAATAATAATAATAATAATAATAATAATAATAATAATAATAACAACAAACAGACATAACAAAGAACACAAAAAATAACGTAAATACACAAAAAAAACGTAAAAAAAAAAAAACAGGCAAAAAAATATAGGCCTATCCCCACCTGAGGCTTCGTTATAATAGACGTAATGTAATAGACGTAATGCTAATAATAATAATAACAAACAGACATAACAAAGAACACAAAAAATAACGTAAATACACAAAAAAACGTAAAAAAAAAAACTGGCAAAAAAATATAGGCCTATCCCCACCTGAGGCTTCGTTGTAGTAGACGTTGATCCTCTCCAGGCGCATATCGCTGTGCTCTCCCTCAGGCACGAACTGGCCGACGGGGTCAATGCCATGCTCGTCGCTTATCACCTCCCAGAACTGACGGGGAGAGAGCGAGCGAGGTGAGGCGAGGATTATTAGAAGAGGTGAGAGAGTGAGGGGAGAGAGAGGAAAGAGGGAGAGGAGGGGGAGGAAAGAGGGAGAGAAGACGGTTGAGAGAGGGAGGAAAGTGAGGGGAGAGGGAGGAAAGAGGGAGATGGGAGAGGAGAGGGAGGAAAGAGGGAGATAAGACGGTGGAGAGAGGAAGGAAAGTGAGGGGAGAGGGAGGAAAGTGAGGGGAGAGGGAGGGAAGACGGTGGAGAGAGGAAGGAAAGTGAGGGGAGGGGGAGGAAAGAGGGAGAGAAGACGGTGGAGAGAGGGAGGAAAGTGAGGGGAGGGGGAGGAAAGAGGGAGAGAAGACGGTGGAGAGAGGGAGGGAAGTGAGGGCGGGAGAGAATGTGGTAGGGAAGAGATGGAAGATGAGAGAGAGAGAGAGAGAGAGAGAGAGAGAGAGAGAGAGAGAGAGAGAGGCACGTCATCACACACACACACACACACACACACACACACACACACATCTTCGATTAACCCTAAATTGGTCTTACTCGTCATTTTCTTACCATTCTTATTCTTATTCATATTTTCTACTTGCAATCATTATCCATCTTCCTTTATGTATTCGCCTTCTTCTTCTAATCCTTACTCTTAGTTCTACTCTTCATCTACTTGCAATTATCATCCACCTATATGGGCAAAGCAAGGGCCATACATCACGGCACTCACTATAAATAAATTCACCCGCGGCACTAACGGGCAGGGGCCATCCACCAGCAGGCCCCCTCAAGAAAGCCTGAAGGTGCATAGACAGCACGTAATAAAACAAAATGATATGCGAGGTTGTAGTTAGCGTATGTTAGGTTGAATTTAATTAAACGAAGTGAGATGATATTTTTTTTTTCATCAGAGGAACAAGTCAAATTAGGTTAGGTTAGGTTAGTAGTAGTAGTAGTCGTAGTAGTAGTAGTAGTAGTAGTAGTAGTAGTAGTATATTCTGGTGTGTGTGTGTGTGTGTGTGTGTGTGTGTGTGTGTGCATCTCGTGTGAGCAATGACGCGCCTGCCCCTCTCTCTCTCTCTCTCTCTCTCTCTCTCTCTCTCTCTCATCACACCCTCCATCTCTCCCCTATCACATCCTCCCCTTCGCTCACTTCTCTCCCTCTTTCCTCCCTCTCCCCTCCCTTTCCTCCCTCTCCCTCACTCTCTTTCCTTTTCTCTCCCTGCCAACCAGAAATAACTTTCCTCTCCCAAGCCAAAGGCCGACCTCTCTCTCTCTCTCTCTCTCTCTCAGACAAGCTCAAGCAGGAAATCCTTACGTTAAAACTATTTATATAATAATAGTAATAATAATAATAATAATAATAATTATTATTATAAAAATAATGATAATAATAATAAATGGAAACAACAGAAATCTTTTAAGTGAGATAACAGTCTGAGAGAGAGAGAGAGAGAGAGAGAGAGAGAGAGAGAGAGAGAGAGAGAGAGAGAGAGAGAGAGAGAGAGAGACGGCAATAACAGGCAAGGAAGGAAGGAGAGGAAAAATGGAGGAAAATAGAAATAAATAAATGAACGAAAAATAGAATGAAGGGAGGAAGGAAAGGAAAGGAAGGGAGAAAGGAGGGAATGAAGGAAGGAGGAGGAATGGGTAAATGAAGAAAGACGTGGATGAGGGAAGAAATGGGGAACAGAATGAGGGAAGGAAGAAGTGGATGAAGGAGAGAAGGAATGAAGGAAGGAAGGAATGACAGGGATGCAGAAAGGAAGGAAGGAAGGAATGCTTGAAGTAAGGAAGAAATGACAGGGATGCAGAAAGAAAGGAAGGAAGGCAGGAGGGAATGGTTGAAGTAAGGAAGAAATGACAGGGATGCAGAAAGAAAGGAAGGAAGGAAGGAGGGAATGGTTGAAGTAAGGAAGGAATGCAGGAAGGAAGGAAGAAAGGAATATTATAAAGCAAGCATGTATATAGGAATGAACGAAGAGAGGAAGGGGTGAAGAAAGGAAGGAAGGAAGGAGGGAATGGTTGAAGTAAGGAAGGAATGATAGGAATGCAGAAAGGAAGGAAGGAAGGAAGAAAGGAATATTATAAAGCAAGCATGTATGTAGGAATGAACGAAGAGAGGAAGGGGTGAAGAAAGGAAGGAAGGAAGGAACTAAGGATCGAAGTATATGAAGGAAGGAAGGAAGGAAGGATGAAGGAAGGGAAGGAAAGCAAGTAGGAATAGTGCATGAACTAAAACAAACAGAAAACAGCTGTTGAAGATCATGGCGGGGGTGTTGGGTAACGAGAGAGAGAGAGAGAGAGAGAGAGAGAGAGAGAGAGAGAGAGAGAGAGAGAGAGAGAGAATGGGAAGAACAAGAAAAGAACAAAAACAAAAGGAAAATGGAGAACAAAGACAAAAACAAAGAACAATAACAATAGCAACAAGTGAGGTCAGGTCAGGTCAAGTTAAATTAAAGCAAGGTCAGATTAATTAACTGCATAACTAGTACTAATGTTTCAAGGTCGTGTTAATTAGTAATGAAAGTAAGATCAATTAAAGATACTTATATGTAATTACTATCGTGTTCTTACTGTGTGTTAAAAGATTGTCGTACGTAATATAACACTGTCTATCTATCTATCTATCAGTCTATCTTTCTATCTATTTTTTTCCTCTGTGCTTCTCAATTTCTCCTCTTCCCTTCCTTCCTTCTTCCTTCTTTCCTTTCTCTCGCCTTAATTCCTCTCTCTCTCTCTCTCTCTCTTTCTTCCTTTCTCTTCTTCCCTCCTCCTCCTTTTTCCTTCATTTCTTCTAATCATTTCCCTCCCCTCTTTCCTTCCCTCCCCCTCCCTTCTCTTTTCCCTTTCCTCCTTCCTCTTCCTTTTCCTCCTCTCCTCTTCCTTTCATCTCATGCTGAAGATAATTTATGTGTGAGAGAGAGAGAGAGAGAGAGAGAGAGAGAGAGAGAGAGAGAGAGAGAGAGAGATAGTATATATCATGAACTGTACGTGACATCAATATAGACACATCATTTTCACACGTTTCTCTCTCTCTCTCTCTCTCTCTCTGCAGTACTAGAATATAAGAAGGATATATCATGTTACTTCTCTCCCTCTCTCCTTCTCTCTCTCCTTCCCTCCAAGCTCAAGACTCATAACACAACCAGTTCCCTTCCTTCCTTCCTTCCTTCACGCTCTCCTTCCTTCCTTCATTCCCCTCTTTCTCTTCCCCTTCTCCTCCTCCTCGTCTCTCTCTGTAGAACTAAAGAAAAGTAGTAGATATAATATGATAAACGAAAGAAAAGGAAAGAGTACTGTAGATTAGGCTATGAAAGACCCAATTAACGAAGAAAAGGAAGTTGGACATTGAGGGAGAAAGAGCTTTTGGTTACCAGATGAAATCCCTCGATCCTGACTCCCTGAAGCCTGGTGAAGCACTTAAGAACCAGAAAGCAAAGGTCAAAGGCTAAGATAGTCGTAATGAAAAAGATATGACGCCATGGAGTATATTAAATGATGTTATAATCGAACGCTTTCAAGATGGGAGCATATCAATTAAGGGGCCTCGCCGTACGATATTTTGTCCCTATTTTAGATACCCTTACAATTATTTGCAGTTATATATATTTAGCCTAATCCTTATTTTGCCATTGAACTCAGGTACTTCTTGCTGTATAAAAAACGTCTGGTACATGGTTTTCGTAAGAGTTATTAGTGATATGTTACGAATAGCCTAATTATGTGGTGGTAATTCATATATATTTTCCATACTATCGGCTGTATTGAAAGTTCTATATATACTCCTTCTTGGTGTATACAAAGGACCGTTTATTATATGTCTTCTCAAATAAATTTTCCAGTGATTATGTAGGTAGTTGTAATCCAAGTTCTCTTTTGTTAATACCTATAATAAATATACGGCAGTTATTGCCAACACAAAAAAATAACTGCAACTTCTTAACGTTTTTTCTTTAGCATTTATCATTTTATCATCGTTATAGATATTGATGGGACCTCCGTGGACGTTGTATAAGTATTCCTATGGGTAGTTTTATGGCCCTAATTGAAGGTTGGCAAGACTTTGATCTGTGAAGGAAGAAGAAGAAGAAGATTGATTGATTGATTGATTGATAGTTTACTGTGAAGAAGAAGAAGAAGAAGAAGAAGAAGAAGAAGAAGAAGAAGAAACAAGAAGAGGAAGAAATCAAGAACAAGAATGAGGATGAGGAAAAGAAGATTGATGAATTGGAAAAAGGAGAACAGGAAGAAATAAGAAGAGACGGAGAAATGAGAAGAAAAAGGAGATGAGCGAGGAAGAGGAAGAGCATGGAGGAGGAACTTGGAGGAGGAGGAGGAGCTTGAAGGAGGAGGGAGAGGAAGACATGTTGAGGTTTTCTTACGGAAATACACTAAGTTGGAGACACGCCAAAGGGGTTCTGACATACGGCACAAGAACTTCTCCACTCAGTAACTTAGAGAGAGAGAGAGAGAGAGAGAGAGAGAGAGAGAGAGAGAGAGAGAGAGAGAGAGAGAGAGGGAGGGGTATGGATGAGAGATAGGAAGGAGTGGAAGAAATGAATGAAAGTGGAAGGAAGAATGTGAGTATGACGAGAGAGAGAGAGAGAGAGAGAGAGAGAGAGAGAGAGAGAGAGAGAGAGAGAGAGAGAGAGAGAGAGAGAGAGAGAGAGAGAGAGAACCCAATCTCTCCTATATGGTAACTAAACTTTAAATGATAACTTACTCTTCAAATTGCAACCCAGACATTAAACTCTCTATGGTAGCCTTGAACCCTTATAAAAAAAAGTAACCTAGCTTTCTAAAACTTATCTAAACCCTTAAAATAGGATCCTGGCCATTCAACTAAGATCATATGCTTTTTAAATGGTATCCCAGCCCTTTATATATAGTAAGACTGCCCCCATAATCGTAAATTGGGCATCTATATCACTAATGTTTAAAGCCAATATCAGATTATATAACTATCACTAGGCTCGTAAAACTACCCATGGAAATACTAACGCAACCTCCTCTACAAAAGCCTTATCAAACTATCATTAGGCTCATAAAACTACCCATGGAAATACTAACAACAACCTCTACGAAAGCCTTATCAAACTATCACTAGGCTCATAAAACTACCCATGGAAATGCTAACACAACAACCTTTACGAAAGCCTTATCAAACTATCACTAGGCTCATAAAACTACCCATGGAAATACTAACACAACAACCTCTACGAAAGCCTTATCAAACTATCAATGGGCTCATAAAACTACCCATGGAAATACTAACACAGCAACCTCTACGAAAGCCTTATCAAACTATCACTAGGCTCATAACACTACCCATGGAAATACTAACACAACAACCTCTACGAAAGCCTTATCAAACTATCACTAGGCTCATAACACTACCCATGGAAATGTAAACACAACAACCTCTACGAAAGCCTTATCAAACTATCATTAGGCTCATAAAACTACCCATGGAAATATTAACACAACAACCTCTACGAAAGCCGGGTCTTTTCCGTTTGGCGTACAGCGCTAAAAGTAATTTTAATATAGATTTTTCTATGTATTTTTGTCCGTAGAATCAGAATATCACATTATTTTTTTGGAGAAATTAACAGTTTTTGAGTTATTTGCCTTTAAAGTTATTTTCTTCCTATCTATTACTGAAGGAATTCAAACTTTAAAAAGTCGTAATATTCAGTATTATATACAATTTATGGATCTTTTCCGTTTGCAAACCTTCAGCAGTCATGGAAACGCTTTGAAAATCCAATTCAAGGACTTTTTTTTTACTCTTGAAAATATGGGATAATGTTTACGAAAGCGCGTCGCCTCTGGTGCTGGCCGCGGCGAGGCTGCAGCGGGTGTTGGGAGAAATACCTCCTCGCTGAAATAAGTCACATATACATGAGGGCCCCCCCTGGTTATTAGGGGGGGTCGAGGGGGGCGCAGCCCCCCCGTTAGTAGGTCGTAAAGTTCGGTTGGAGTAGTTTAAATATGCTCCCCGACCCTAAGCCCTCTGCGAGCTATTTTGAGGCTGCGGCGGCTGCAGCGTAAAGGAAAATAACTTAAAAACTGTTCGTTTCTCCATAAAACGGTTGTCATATTTGGATTCTACGGACAAAAATACATAAGAAAATCTATATTAAAATTAATTTTAGCGCTGTACGCCAAACGGAAAAGATCCCGAAAGCCTTATCAAACTATCATTAGGCTCATAAAACTACCCATGGAAATATTAACACAACAACCTCTACGAAAGAATTATCAAACTATCACTAGGCTCGTAAAACTACCCATGGAAACACTATCACAACAACCTCTACGAAAGCCTTATCAAACTATCAATGGGCTCATAAAACTACCCATGGAAATGTTAACACAACAACCTCTACGAAAGCCTTATCAAACTATCACTAGGCTCATAAAACTACCCATGGAAATACTAACACAACAACCTCTACGAAAGCCTTATCAAACTATCACTAGGCTCATAAAACTACCCATGGAAATACTCAAACAATAACCTCTACGAAAGCCTTATCAAACTATCACTAGGCTCATAAAACTACCCATGGAAATGTTAACACAACAACCTCTACGAAAGCCTTGTTATTAAACTATCACTATAGTCCGGCAAATCTTAAGTGGCGGCTCTGACGTAGACAGCCCGCTAGACACTGGTGCTATGTCTCCAACTGACCTCGCGCACCGTGCCTTACACACCCTTCTCTCTCTCTTTCTCCTCGTGTCTCTCTCTTTCTCTCTCACTCTAGTATAAAAACAAATATGGTTTTTATGATTGATTCTCTATCTGTGAGTGAATACAAAGAAATTTGTACAACACTTGGCAGCGTTGCCACCGCGGCGTTGTCAGCTCAAGTCAACCCAACACACCGCAGTTGCCAGTTGCTCTGCCTGCTTTAATTATCGCATTTCTGCCATTTTTTGGTGTGTCTGCCATCTGCCATACAATATCAGCCATATGGCATAATTATGACAAAATATGGAGACTGTACCTGTATATGTAATGCCAGGACCGTCAAGCAAATTTTGATGTGAATCATCCAGGTGAATGGTGAGGTTCCGCTGGGGATGGCCAGGGAGTGGGGAAGGAGTGGTCGCTACGAATATTAAAATATTACACTTTGACCTTATTTCCACACCACCCAAGGGGTAAAGAGTCTTGGTGCATTTTTTAAAGAGGTTTATTATTAATATTATTAGTATTATGCATTGTCGTGCACCATACTCCCCGAATGAGAGTACACCCCCACTTTTCTCGCACACACACACACACACACACACACACACACACACACAGAGAGAGAGAGAGAGAGAGAGAGAGAGAGAGAGAGAGAGAGAGAGAGAGAGAGAGAGAAGGGTGTGAGAGGCATGGTGTGCGAGGTCAGTTGGAAACGTGGCGACAGGGTCAAGCGGGCCGTCTACGTCAGAGCCGCCACTTAAGATTTACCGGACTATAGGCTCATAAAACTACCCATGGAAACACTATCACAATAACCTCTACGAAAGCCTTATCAAACTATCACTAGGCTGATAGAACTACCCATGGAAATACTAACACAACAACCTCTACGAAAGCCTTATTAAACTACCAATACGCTTGTGAAACTACCCATGGAAATACTAACACAATTAACAACCTCTACGAAAGCCTTATTAAATGTAGGTGTATGTAGGTGTATGTTGATGTAAAATAGGTGACTAATCATACCTAAATAAGCATACTTTATAAATACAGCTGCCATGCATTCTAATCAGTCTTGTTGTATGGATTTATTAGATATATTGTACGCGTTCCAAATATTATGTTATCTATTATTTTGTCTAATATGAAGAACGTGTCAGATTCTCGTACTCAGCCTCTTATATGTACCAACTTCCGACCCAAAACTGTCCCCATATACATTCATCGTTAAAATAGTTAATTCCTGATGTTTCTTGGCAATAGTTAGGCGTCAAAAACCGTTAAATAATATAAAATGAAGGAGAGGAAAAGGATCGAAGAGGAGGGAGTAGAGGAAAATGAGGAGGAGAACAGAAGGAAAATGAGGAGGAAGAAGAGGAACAGGAAGGAGAGGAAAAGGAAAAGGAGGGAGTAGAGGAAAAGGAGGAGGAGGAGGAACAGGAAAAGAAGGAAAATGAGGAAGAGGAGGAAGAGGGAGTAGAGGAAAAGGAGGGGGAGGAGCAGGAGAGCAAAAGGAAGAGGAGGAAGCAGAGGAAAAGGAGGAGGAGGAGGAAGATTTACATAGATTTACATATAAAATCAGACCACACAGACCTCATGGTCCAGACTTGGTGGTCTGTCCTTAAACCTAAGTTGTCTGTCCTTAAACCTAAGGAAGATACTGAAAAAAATTAAAGAGGAAGAGCAGTTTGAAGAAGAGAAGGACTTAAAGGAAACGAGAGAGGAGGAAGAGGAAAATAAACAAGAAAATATAGAAGGAGGAGAAGAAACAAGAGGAGGAGGAGGAAGAGGAGGAGGAGGAGGAGGAACAAGATAATGAGGAAGGAAGAGCTAGAGGAGGAGGAGGAGGAGGAGGGAGTCTAAATTCACACTATACTAAATTAACTTACAAGAAACAAATGAGAACTTGAAATTAAGACTCATCCCTAAAAAAAAAAAAAAACGAAAAAAATAACAATAATAATAAATAAAAAAAATCAAACAATCACTGACCTTTGACCCGATCTGGTTGCCGCATTGACCAGCCTGTAAGTGGACAATCTCTCTCATTTTGGTGGTGGGGAGAGAGAGAGGGAGAGAGAAATAGAGAGAGTGAGAGGGAGAGGTGGAGAGACCGCGTGCACACTCTCAAACGCCCCGGCCAAACTGAGAGAGAGAGAGAGAGAGAGAGAGAGAGAGAGAGGGAGAGAGTGGGGGAGGGTGGAGAAATGGGGAGGTGTCTGTGAGTTTGAGAGAGAGAGAGAGAGAGAGAGAGAGAGAGAGAGAGAGAGAGAGAGAGAGACTTGTCTGTGCGTTTATGAGAGAGAGAGAGAGAGAGAGAGAGAGAGAGAGAGAGAGAGAGAGAGAGAGAGAGAGATTACATGATCCTTAAAAATTGCTTATCTTATCAACTTAATCTATTAATTTTTACTGACCAGCATATTGTTAACCCAGTACCAGCTTGTTTTATTTTACTCGTTTTTATAGCGCTGGGCCTGCAATCACACGTTTAGCTCGTGGTCAATGATAAAGAGTTAGAATTGATTGATTGATAGTTTATTGTTTCAAGTAAATAACAAAGGAGAAGGGAGTTAGGTCGGTAAGGCTTCGATCGGCTCAATGGACCTGCTGGGCTGTTCATCAATCATGTAATTAATAAATTTATCAATGTACAACGAGAAGCCAACAAATAGATCAATATCTCTCTCTCTCTCACTCCGCTTCTTACGTCAATGGAGAGAGAGAGAGAGAGAGAGAGAGAGAGAGAGAGAGAGAGGGAGACGCCAGCTCAGACACACATGTGGAAGAGACTAAAAATAGATTACTCTTTTTTTTTCACACTTTTCCGTTTTCTTTCCTTAATACTCATATTTTCACCCGCTCGAGGCAGACTTCCGCTTATAAACTCCTATTTACTTAAGTCCCTCCATCAAACTACGAGACTAATAAAAAACGAGAGAAAACAGAGCGGGTTGCCCACTGTTGTAAATATAAACGGTGATATCATTAGTGGTAGCGGTGGTGGTAGTGGTGGTGATGGTGGTGATGATGATGACAGGTTGATGCATGTATAGGGGTGGCTGCAGTAGTAGTAGTAGTAGTAGTAGTAGTAGTAGTGGTGGCTACGTAGTGGTGGTGGTGGTGCTAAAAGTATATAGTAGTAGTAGTAGTAGTAGTAGTAGTAGTAGTAGTAGTAGTAGTAGTAGTAGTTGTTAATAATGGTATCAGTAATATTTTCTAGTTATAAAAAAAATAGAAGAGAAATTAAAGTCATCAATCGATATATAAGAAATAAACAGATAAATATATAGATATACAAATAAATTAATTAATGTACTAATAAAACTATATAAACTCTCTATAACCAAGTGAATTTTTTTTCTTATTTTATTTTCCTTTTAATAAACAATAGTCAACATCCTCCTCTCTCCTCCTCCTCTTTTTCCTTCAGGTACGAGAGGAGGAAGAGGAGGAGGAGGAGGGGTCAGAGGTCAGGAGTAAGGTCAAATGGAGGTCACAATGACAAGCGTAAGCAAAAGGCGTCAGCTGGTTTGAAATTGACTGCTGTGTGTGTTGTGTCTATCGCTTATCTATCTCTGTACCCGTGAGCCTGTCTGTCTGTCTGTCTGTCTGTGGACTTGACTGTGAAAATCCAACACTTCTAATAAAATCCATCCCAAGAATTGATATTAAAGAACCAATCTAGCCACATCAATCTGGCATGTTCCTCCCTTCTCCCTTGTTGTTTACCTGCAACAATAAACTATCAATCAATCAATCAATCAACAGAGTCATTGTAATCGCCGAAACCAAACTATATTCACCACGCATCCGTTATCTCTACTCAATACCAGATACTAAAGAGATTTCCTGTGTGGTTTTCTATAGTTTCCTTCTTTTTATATCACCGCCAAACACCATACAAGGAATCTTCATGGTATTTTGTGTTTGGTCAATTGGGAAGCTTACAAACTTGCTGTAATGGACTGTGAAACTGGTCCTTAAATACGTAGACAACCCGATGAGCAGGTCAGCGCTTCTGGGTACCGTGCCCCGTGCCCGTATAGCCGGAGTTGGCGTTGACGGACTATGCAGGTAATATATTTTATGTCGAATGAGTCTGAGTATATTCGCCGGTTATCCACTTAACCGATAATAAATAGACTACTAATTGATACGACGTTTAAAAATCTGGCGTAGGAGAATAATTAATCAGCACACAATACTGGCTCTAGCTGGGGAGGTGGTGGCCGAGTGGTCAGCGTCGGGGCGTGGTGAGTCCGTGGACCAAGGTTCGAGTCTTTCCGAAACACGCAGATCATATAATATCATTTTTGCTACCTACACATGTATTAATAGTTGTATAATCACACACTGTCCTGCCTGGGGGTTGGGATGGCATGTTCCTCCCTTCTCCCTTGTTGTTTACCTGCAACAATAAACTATCAATCAATCAATCAATATCATTTGACATAGTTTTCCTTTACGCAGTCACTTTCTATCAAGAATATTTAAGATAAAACTATAATTTTTAGCCAAAACTTATCTAAATCTTAGAGCGAGAAAACTCGGCCTCTATAGCTCCCTCTTCTTTTTATGTTCCGCTTTGTATCGCTTCTTATGACAAACTATTTTTTTCTTTTCTGCATTTCTTAATTCATTCCTTTCTCTGTTTTCTTACTAACGTTTCCCATTTCATTCTCTTCCATTCTAAGTTCATTTATAGGTCCTCGATCCTTGGTTCTTCTTCATACTTATGTACTTCACTAAGCACTCTTATAGTTACTTCACTGCGCACACTTACAAATAGTGCTTCACCCTGCACATAAGCTCTGTTAATTTGACTGTTCACATTAATTTTAATTGCTTCCACTGACTTTGATTTTCTATAGTTTCTTTCCTTTTGTTTCCTTCACTTTAGTTTACCCTGGACTTTTCTTTTTTGCATAGTCCACCACATATATGCTTCTACCAATATACTGTTTATTGGGTCATTTTCAGTTCCAACACATCAACCAAACACCACAGACACGCAGACTTATAATTAATTCTTTCTTCCTTGTTGTAATTATCTTTGCAACAATAAACTTCAATCAATCAATCAATCAATTCTGCCAATGTAAGCCAATGCATGGCGATTAAAACTATGTGGCAGTTTGTAAAAAGAAGTCTTTATCATAGGTGCTGAGCGACATGCTATTTTTCATTCGAGAACCATAAGCATCGGTCATTTCCTCTCGTTTACCAATAAATAAAACAACGAAAATGACAAAATACAGTTTTATTAACAACAGTATCACTTTGTATTGAAGTGTAATGGAGTGTATCGGGGTAAGTACTGTTTTGACTTAACTCGGTTCCTCTTTTTTATTTCGGAAAAAAATAATAGTGGCTGTCGTTTTGAGCCAAATATCCAAACATGGTACCTGCTGATAGAAAAAAAAATGTATTTACCCTTTGCTGGTAAGGCTTCAAGGTTTGCGTCTGTGCGTGGTGTGTGTAACCACTGAAGGGCGAATGTGCCGCGGGCCGCAGTCTCCTGGGCGGCCCAAACAGGAAAAACACAGCTTGGAGGTTTCGTTTTTTTCGCCCAGGGCTTTAATTTGCTCTCCAGCAGCTTAAGAATGATTTAACTTGCTGTTAAATAATTGTTAGTTTAACTACCGTAGCTACTTTGACTTCTGGTCTTAAGATAAGTGATTCACAGACGCCCTATCTCCAGCAAGAGGGCGTCTGTAAATCACTTATCTTTAAGACCAGAAGTCAAAATAGCTACTAATAATTATTCAACAGCAAGTTAAATCATTGTTAAGCTGCTGGAGAGCAAAATAACTGAACTGAAATAATAGTTCAAGCTTCATTGGCCCTGTGACCAGAGACCCACTGACTGGCAACTCTAAATATACCCAATACCAAATTAGTGCGTATTGAAGTATAGAAGTGTAAAGAAGTACCAAAAGAAAAAGAAAAATAAGAAAAAAATAAGAAGAAGAATAATCAACGCGCATCTGGCAGCACAGTAAGCCAGCCCCGTGTGTGTACCTCCTCACCGCTGCTAGTCTGGGCTTATACCCGGCATTTTTTAGGGCTTTTGGGCTCCTAATATCATCAAGGCCACTCTAGGAAGACGGCATTTACACTTAAGAGCCCGAGGTGAGCATGGGAAGGCGAGGGATACAAGGAATACGTTAAAATAATGATATAAGTGAATCATGCTTGTCTGTGTTGATGTTCGTATTTAAGTTTGATATATATTAATTTTAAGTGGACGGATTTATAAGTAATGTCTCCTGCCTCCCAAGCTTAGGATTCCACGTCTGGGAGATGGTGGTGGTAGTGAAAGTGAGCCTCATGTTATCTGCCCTTTCCTAACGTACTCCAGTGATAATGAGTCTCACCTTCCCTGCCCTTTCCTAACGTACTCCAGTGATAATGAGTCTCACCTTCCCTGCCCTTTCCTAACGTACTCCAGTGATAATGAGTCTCACCTTCCCTGCCCTTTCCTAACGTACTCCAGTGATAATGAGTCTCACCTTCCCTGCCCTTTCCTAACGTACTCCAGTGATAATGAGTCTCACCTTCCCTGCCCTTTCCTAACGTACTCCAGTGATAATGAGTCTCACCTTCCCTGCCCTTTCCTAACGTACTCCAGTGATAATGAGTCACCTTCCCTGCCCTTTCCCAACGTACTCCAGTGATAATGAGTCTCACCTTCCCTGCCCTTTCCTAACGTACTCCAGTGATAATGAGTCTCACCTTTCCTAACGTACTCATTTTCTTTTGATGCTGGCAGTGAAAATGAGAAGGAAAATGAGCCTCACCTTCCCTGCCCTTTCCTAATGTACTCATTTTCTTTTGATGCTGGCAGTGAAAATGAGAAGGAAAATGAGCCTCACCTTCCCTGCCCTTTCCTAATGTACTCCGTTTCTTTTAATGCTGGCAATGAAAATGAGCCTCACCTTTCCTGCCCTTTCCTAACGTACTCCTTTTCTTTTAATGCTGGCAGTGAAAATGAGAATGAAAATGAGCTTCTGTAGTGCGGCGACGGCCTGATGAACGAGCCTCCCATAACCCACTTAGCCAGGGGGGTACCTCTTTGGCAGACTCGGTAAGGAGTGGCTCTCCCGTCACGCTGGTCGCGGGTTCAATCCCAGGCAGCCGGGGAATACCCTCTCCTTGCTGTGATTAATTTCTAGTGTGTTTCGATACACGCAGAGGCCGTGTGGGACCGAGAGAGTAATAAAAAAAAGAGAATAGAAAATCTCGTCAATAAACTTCACCTTCCCTGCCCTTTCCCAACTTCCTCCTTTTTTGGTGCCAGCAATGAAAATGAGTCATCTTCCTTGCCCCTTCCTAAATTACTCCTGTTTTTCTTGACATTGGCAATGAAAATGAGGATGAAAATGAGCTTCACCTTCCCTGCCCTTTCCCAACTTCCTCCTTTTTTGGTGCTAGCAATGAAAATGAGTCATCTTCCTTGCCCTTTCCTAACTTACTCCATTTTTTCCTGATGTTGGCAGTGAAAATGAGAATGAAAATGAGCTTTACCTTCTCTGCCCTTTCCCAACTTCCTCATTTTTTTTTGGTGCTGGCAGTGAAAATGATAATGAAAATGAGCTTCTTGTTCCCTGCCCTTTCCCAACTCCCTCCTTTTCTTGTAATCCTGGTAGTGAAATTGACCCTCACCTTCCCTGCCCTTTCCCAACTCCAGTGAATATGAGCCTCACCTTCCCATAACACGCACATTTGTGTTGGCTGTTGGGGGGTACGGGGGAGCCGAGAATGCAGAGGAGGGAAGTGAATCAAGTGTAATTGTTAAGTGTTGGTGTGTTGTGGTGACAAGTGAGTGTGTATTTGTTTTCTGAATGAGTCTGTTTTACCACAGTCTAAAATCTGTTGGGGGAGGCTGTTCCAGTGGTGTATGGTGCGTGCAAAGTATGAGTGCTTGTATGCGTCAATGTTAGTGTGATATGTTTGGTATTTATGGATGTGTGTGTTATGAGTACATTGACTGCGTTGTGTAAGTATGTATGTGGGTCAATGTCAATGTGAGTGTTAGTGATCTTGTACATAAGTGTAAGTCTGTGTGCTTGTCTGCGTATGTGAAGAGGTTCCATGTTTATCTGTTGTTCGATCCGTGTTGTGATACCGTTTACCGTTGATGAGGTTTCAGGCCCCGGTCCGCTGCTATCGCCGCGCTCCATTGGGCAAGAAACGGCAGGCATTCAAGTGTAATTGTTTGTAATGAACCTAGCCGCCTTGGTGTTGGTTTGTTCTAACCTGCCAATGTTTCTGTGTGTTAGGATGCCACACCATGGAGCAGTATTCAAGTGTTGGTCCCACAAGTGTGTTATACGCTATTTATTTAATGTCAGGTGTGCCTCTATTTTCTGGACCCTTCTTCTCATTCTCCTGTAACTCCGCTCCTATTTATATCTTTATTTTTTCTTAAGGGCGATATAATTACTTGTGTTCTCATTTTTTGCCGGCAGGAGTGTGTATCCCGCCCTGGCCTGTCTTGACCCGACCCGGCCTGCGTCACCTGCCTCGGCCTACCATGAATGAACGATGAACATCCCATTACCAGATGAGATCCCTCTCCCTGGGGGGGGCAGCACTCCCCAGGGCCCCCCACCTCCTCCCATCCTCCGGGGCGCCCCGCTCCTCCCCCAGCGGCCGCCCCCACAGATCATGCTGCCCCCTGGTCCTCCACCAAACCTTTCCCTCCCCCCACCAGTCTTCACCCTCCCCCCACCGTTCCTGGGCCCACCGCCGCCCCGCCCTGCTCCGCCCCACATGCCGGGGATGTTTAGCAGGATGCCGGCGGGGGCGGGGCAGATGTATGCAGCCCCACCCCAGGAGAGGTGAGCCATGACTTGACGCACTATTTTTTTTCTTTTTTGTGTGTGGTTTTCATATCTTTTTTTTTCCTAAGCTGGTATATATTATTATTATCATTATTGTTACTATCATCTCTCTCTCTCTCTCTCTCTCTCTCTCTCTCTCTCTCTCTCACATTGTCCGCCATTTCAGGTATTCCCCAAGCCGCGTCACTGCTGATGATGACGATGCTGCCCCTTCCCCAAGCCCGAGCCAAACCCCGATTCTCCCCACCCCGGACATCTCCAAGCCACCCCCAAGCCTACCACCGCCCTCATCCAGCATCACCTCCTTAATGACCACCACAACCACCACCACCACCACTGCTGCCATAAGCCTCCCAACCTCGGCTATCCCCACACCAGACAACACCTCAACCACCACCACAACCACCACCACCACCACCTTCACAGCCCAAGCTAAAGTTCCCTTGCCCAAACTCCTCGGAAGCAAGGAAGCGAAAAAACGTCTCCTCGCGTTCTCCGGGAAAGGGATGAAAGTTCCCTCGTTCACACTGGCAAAGGTCGCACGGCCGGCCACCAACTCAGCCTTGTCAGGGGAGGACGACGAGAGCGGGAAGAAGGGCGTAACCACAAGTGCGACTGGGGTGGGGAAGAAGAAGAAGAAGGAGGAGAAGGTATCCATCATCGAGCAAATTCGGGACGAGGAATCACGTCTCAAGGAAGCTCTCGGACTCAAAAACATGATATTCAACCCCTATGGACCTGGCCTAGCACCCATCGCTAAGCTGCTAGACAACCCGGAGGAGCTGCGTCGCTTCGAGAGCCGGGGACGCAATGTAAAAGTTCGCCTCGAAGAGTACGAAGCGCGCCACAGCCACCGCCCCAAGGAACACAAACACAGGGAACATGTACGCCCACAACGCCCCAAGGATAAAACACACGGACCGCAGACCACACACACCCACCCCACGACAGACGACCGATCCCAAGCGGACACCCGAGGCAAGGACGAGCCCCGAAGTGAGCCCCGACGAAAGCCCCGGCGCGTCCCAAAATCGTGGAAGGAGTTCAAAGCGGAGAGATTTGACTTCGACCTTCTCCGTCAGGTTCGCCGGGAGCAGATGAGGCGAAGGAATAGAGGGGGGCAAAGCGGGTCGGTTTTCGAGGACCCCCGGATGATGTACCCCGTTAAAGCGAAGAGTCTGAGCGGGGGGGATAAGGATTTCCCCGCCAAGCTTATCCATGTCACGAATACACGCCCGGAAATCACATACGCAATAAATTCGTCAAGGTTCCGAGCGCACTTCTACACACGCCGCGAAATGAAACATCGCCACCCTCAGGAATGGCCGATGCTAGAGTCCTTCTGGTCCGCCCCATACGCCCCGGACACCCTCCCCACGCCCCGCCTTGAAACCCGCATCTGGTACCCCAAACTGGATGACTGGGGAGAGCTGTCGGTTGAGTCCCCAGTTCGTAAGGTCAGGTCCGCTACCCCTGCCCTGTCCCCTGTTCAAGATCGCGACGAACCGAAAATCAGGAACGGAAAGGAGAGGGAGAGAGAGAGGAGGAGAGAGATCGAGGAGGAGGAGGAAGAAGAGGAGGAGGTAGACATTGTGAAGAAGAGGAAGAGGGAGAAGGAGGAAACGGATAACGAGGAGGAGGAGGAGGAGGAAGAGGAAGATGAGGAGGAGGAGGAGGAGGAAGAAGAGGAAGAGGAGAAGGAAGAGAAGCCATCCACCGTGCCAATGGAAGAAGAGGAAATGGATGAGTTTACCCACACAAAAACATTCTCCGATTGCCTGACAGAAGAATACGAAGCCTTCCTTATGATGGTGGATGGAGGGTTGACCAAGGAGGAGAAGGAAGAGTTCACCAAGAAGGAGGAGGTGGAGAAACGAATGGAGAAGGAGGAGGAGGAGGAGGAGGAGGAGGAGGAAGATGAAGAAGAGGAGGAGGACGACGATGAAAAGACATATGAGAGTTACATGAAAACGAAAGAGGAAGAGACTCGTACAAAATCACGGAAGGCAGAGAAAGAGGAGGAGAAGAAGAAGGAGAAGAGAGAGAAATCAGAGGAGGAAGAGGAGGAGAGACTGGAGAGAAAGAGGAAGCAGAAGAAAGCAAAGAAGAAGCAGAGAGCAGAATACAAGGCAAAGAAGAAGGCGAAGAAAAAGCTGAAGAAACAGAGAGAGAAAGAGAGAGAGAGGGAGAAGAAAGCAAAGAGGAGCAAGAAGGAGAGCGAGTCTTCCTCAAGCTCGGCGGAGGAAAGCGCGTCGGAGGAGGAAGATGAGGAGGAGGAGGAGAGAAAACAGGAGAGAAAGGAGAAGAAGAGAAAGCAGGAACGCAAAGCAGCGGCCCTCCGAGAAAAGGAATGGAGATTGAAGGAGGAGAGGAAGAGAGAGGAGGAGGAGGAGGAAGAGGAACGTCGACAGGAGCGTAGGAGATACGAGAAAGAGTGGAGGGAGAAGGAGGAGAAGAAGAGAAGAGGGAGAGAGATGGAGGAAAGGCATAAAGAGAGGGAGAATGTGATGGAGGAAAGGAGGGAGAGAGAACACATTGAAGAGGATTTGAGAGAATGGAGAGAAATGCTGAGAGAACAGAGGGACCGGAGGGAGGAGAGAAGAGATGGGAGGAAGAAAGTGGAGAGAGAGAAACTTGAGATAAAGAAGGAAATAGAGGAGGAGGAGGAAGAGGAAGAGGAGGTTGTGAAGAAGCTTGTAACATATGAAACGGAAGAAGAAGAAGAAGAAGAAGAAATTGAAGACAGAAGAGGAGGAAGAAGATTTAGCAGAGACTCGGAAATAGATGAAAGTCCGTCCTACACACCTCCTAGAATGGAAGTGAAGAAGGAAGAAGAGGAGGAGGAGGAAGAGGAAGAAGAGGAGGAGGAGGAAGAGCCCCCATCTCCAGTCTCCTCCCCGGACTTCCCCTTGGAGGATGACAAAGAGGAGGAAGAAGAGGAGGAGGAGAGGATCCGAGCAGACAGCTGGGAGAGAGAGAGTAGTGGAAGGAGGAGTGGCAGTACCTCCCCGACCTTCACTCCGCGGGGCAGCAGCCGGGGCAGCTTGGGGCAAACCTACCCCGCCAGCGACACCTCGGGGTACTGTGAGCTGACCCCAGACTCCCATGCCATGAAGGAGGTCAGCTTGGATGAGATCCCCTACCCCGCCCCGTGCAGTGCGCCCCGCCCCGCCAGTGAGAGTGAGCGCTACAGCCCCTCCAACATGTCCCTGTCCCCCAGCCCCTCCCCCCCGCCCCACTGGCCCGTCCCCGGCTCCCCCCAGCTGGTCTCCATACCCATCCCCCGCAGCCCTTCCCCGGCCAGCCCCGCCCCCGAGGCCGACATCAACAAGATACCCATGCCGCCCCGCCCCGCCCCGGCCCAGACACCTGCCCCCCTTGCAGAGCAGCGCCCCTCGCTGTCATCCCCTGCCCCGCCCCACCCTGCCCCAGGAAAAGCCTCCCCACCCCAAGACGTTCCCCCGGTGGTCCTGCTGGCCCCAGACGCTATCCCTGTCCCCGGCCTTGGCCCCGGCGGGGGTGGGGGGGGTGAGGGGCTGCGTCTCTCCCGTCCCGGACTCATCACCTTCCGACTGGGGGGCTCCAAGGGAGCCTTGCGTCTGCCCCGCCCCGGCCTGAAGGGCTTTGGGGCTGCAGAGGAGGAGGAAGAGGAGGTGCGAGCCCCCCCAGGGGGTGACCCCATGGGTGAGAAGTCCCAGGAGCCCTCCCAGGCCCAGCCCAGCCCTGGCACCCCAGAGGCTGACAGCAAGTCCCCGCCCCGCCCCGCCATGCATGCTCAGAAGCTGCCTGCCCCAGAAGAGTCACTACCCCCCAAGGCCCCATCCCCGTCACCCTCCCCCAGGGAGCGGCAGCCCCCTGCTCGCCCGTCACGCTCACCCCGTCGCAGCCGGGGCAGGTCACCCCCAGCCCGCCACAGGTCACCACCCCACCCCAGCCCCGGCAGAGACAAGTCCCCACCACGGGAGTCCCCCAGTGACAGGGGGCGTGGCTCCCCCCGGCCCCGACGCCCCGCTGGCCGGGCACGCTCACCTCCCCGGGGCAGGACACCACCCCGCAGCAGGACACCGCCCCGTAGCAGCAGGTCACCACTGCCCCGCAGCCGTAGCCCTGCCAGGACTAGGACACCTCCGCGGGGCCGCTCACCCCCCCGGGGCAGGAGCCCCTACAAAAACAAGTCTCCTCCGCCACGGGGCAGGACTCCCCCCAAGACCAGGTCTCCCCCAGGGCGGGGCCGCTCTCCCCGGCGTGGTGGCTCTCCCGTGCGTTCCCGCAGCCCCATCAAGAGTCGTTCGCCCCGGCGGCCCCGTGACTCGCGCTCCCGCAGCTGGTCCCCACGGCGACGGCGGCGCGCCGGGGTTGCCAGTCCTGAGCCCCGGCGTGGGAGGGGCGACATGCGGGGCAAGGCCTCCCCCCCTAGGCAGGCCAAGGGGCGGCGCTCCCCCCCTCCCCCCCGCCGCTACCACAGCCCCGGCTCACCAGACAACCGCTACACCTCCAGCTACCTGCCCAGCGCCCCACACCGCTCCGCCTCCCCTGCCCCGCCCCGCCCCTACCACCATGGCCCACACACCCCTGAGCGCCCCTCCCCCCCAGACACCTACTCTAATCGGGGCCACCACACCCCTGACAGCTCCCCGCCCTCAGAGGCGCGCCAGTACCGGGTAAGCCCCGCTGGACAGTACCGGGGCAGTGTCAGCCCCCCTTTCAACCGCACCTCCTCCTGGAGCCCCGGCGCGGAGCGCCGTCCCAGCCCGGCTGGGTGGCGCAGCCCCCACTTTGCCCACCGCTACTCCCCACCGCCCCGCGACCGCTGGAGCCCCCCGCCCCACTCCCCCCGCCGTGGCCCAAGGTCACCGGAGCGGGGCCACTCCCCCAGCCACTCCCCTGGGCTCAGGCCGTCCCACCACTCCCCGTCCCCCCGGGATGAGCACTACCCCTATGAGAGGCGGGGCTGGGAGGGCAGGTCAGGCTCCTGGGAGTGGGAGCAGCACAGCCCCCGCGGGGTGAGGCGGGGCGGGGCCACCCTCAAGACAGCTGCAGACAGCACCATCAGTGACTCAGAGCTGTCCACCTCCACCACCACCGCTGCCTCCACCACCTCCACCACCAGCACCTCCACCACCACCACACAGCCCCGCCCCGGCCAGGCCCTCACCCCGGGCCTAGCCTCACCCAAGGACTCACCCCGCCGCCCCACGTTGGAGGAACGGCTGCGACGGGAGCACGGCGTCCATCTGCAACAACAACAACAACAGGTGTATGGGTGGGCCTCCTACCCCCCCTCTGGCCCTGCCCCGCCCCAGCAGCCCCACTCCCTGCAGGTGTGTGTGTGTGTGTGTATGTGTGTGTTACCTTTGCCATCTATTATTATTATTATTATTATTATTATTATTATTATTATTATTATTATTATTATTATTATTATTATCATTATTATCTCTTCCCTCACAACAGTTCCAGTACCCATACGATAGCGGGGAGGGCAGTGGTTCCATCGACGGGGCCAGCGTCACCCAGGGGCAGGCAAGACGGGGCCAGGGTGCCGGGGCCGACGCCAGCGGGGCCTCCTCCAACACCTCTCGGGTCATACAGGTCGGCAACATGCTCCAGGTTTTGCCCCAGGACCCATCTGTGCCCCCGCCCCATTCCCCCATGATCGTGCAGGCCGGGAATGTTATACAGGTAAGGCCCATCATTAATTAGCCCATTTATAAACCCCGGTTAAGATTCGTTTTAGGTCCGTGCCAGTATCTCATTACCTACCTTATGAAACATCAGTATCTCTTCATATATCTTTTCTACAAACCTTCAACAGCCATGGAAACGCTTTGAAAATCCAATTCAAGGCCTTTTTTTTTACTCTTGAAAATAAGGGATAATGTTTACGAAAGCGCGTCGCCTCCTCTGCTGGCCGCGGCGGCGCTGCAGCCGGTGTTGCGAGAAATACCTCCTCGCTGAAATAAGTCACATATACATGTGGTTAGAAGGGGGGGTCGAGGGGGGCACAGCCCCCCCGTTAGTAGGTCGTAAAGTTCGGTTGGAGTAGTTTAAATATGCTCCCCGACCCTAAACCCTCTGCGAGCTATTTTGCAGCTGCAGCGTCGCCGCGCTTTCGTAAACATTATCCCCTATTTTCTAGAGTAAAAAAAAAGTCCTTGAATTGGATTTTCAAAGCGTTTCCATGACTGTTGAAGGTTTGTAGAAAAGATATATGAAGAGATACTGATGTTTCATAAAGTAGATTATGAGATACTGGCACGGACCTAATACAAATCTTTACCTAAACCCCTATTAGAATAAGATTAGGATTAGTGTTAGAACAAATTAGTATTAGTATCAGAACAAGATTAGGATTTGTATTAGAACAAGATTAGATTAGTATTAGAACAAGATTAGGATTAGTATTAGAACAAGATTAGGATTAGTATCAGGATTAGGATTAGAATAAGATTAGGATTAGAACAAGATTAGGATTAGTATTAGCATTAGGATTAGGATTAGAACAAGATTGGGATTAGGATTAGAACAAGATTAGTATTAGAACAAGATTAGGATGAGGACAAGATTAGGATTAGTATTAGAACAAGATTAGGATTAGCATTAGAATAAGATTAGGATCAGGATTAGAACAAGATTAGAATTAGTATTATGATTAGAACAAGATTTGAACAAGATTAGGAATAGTATTAGTATTAGAACAAGATTAGGAATAGTATTTGTATTAGTATTAGAACAAGATTAGAATTAACATTAGCTCCTTCCTGAACCCCTATTAAAACAACATTCGTATTAGTATTGTATGTCATATGATGTGATTCTATCTCTAAATATCTGTCTATCTTACTATATGTTGATTGTTTTCATTACACTTCTCCTCATCTCTCCTATTTTCCTTTCTTTCCTCTTTTCCTCATTTTGTTTTCTTTCCTCTTCTTCTTTTCTATGCGAATTTCTTTCTTTCCTCTGAGTCTTTCCCTCTCTTTTCTCTCTCTATCTTCTCATTTTCCCTTTTCTTCTATTTCCTTTCCTCCTCTTTTTTTACTTCACTCATTTCTTTCCTCCTTTTCTTTCCTTATTTCGTCTTGTTACTCACTTTTCCTCTTCTCTCCTCTTTCCCTTCCCCTATGCACCTTTCCTCTTATTTCCTCCTTTTTTTCCTTCTTTTCCTCTGTTTACACCCCTTTCCCTTTTCTTCCTCCGCTCCCTCCGTTTACATTCCACCGTCGATCCACCCCAAGGTCGTACCAGCGGACAACATGCAGATGCTCGGTGCCGCAGCGGAGGTGGTTGGCGTGGGCGGCGTCATGCAGGTCGTGGGGGTCTCCAGCTCACCCCCCACACCCACCCTGGCCCCCACCCCAATCCCCGCCCCCCAGACCCCGACCGCTGCGACCCCACAGGCCACCACAGGGAAAGTCGGGGTCACGGTGCCAGTGGTTCAGGTGTCACCCCAGCCCCTTCCCCCGGCCACCACCACCGCAACGCCGCACGCACCTGGATTACCGGTTGCGCGCCTGATCTCACTACTGCAACAGGTAAGCTTAGTGAGTCAGATTTTTCCTATTTGTAAGATAAGGTTTTGCCGTCGGATTTGAGCTGTGCGAAGGATAAGCTTTTTCCGTGTCCTGATGCAAGCTGTGCGGAGGTTTTTGTTTGTTTTGTTTTATCACGGCAAAGGAAGCAACTCAGGGGCTATTTTATCTCTCCCTCCCTCTCTGTCTCTGTCTCTCCCCCCTTCTTTCCTCCATAATATTCTGATACAAGCTGTGCGGACGTGTTTGTTTTGTTTTCATCACAGCAAAGGAAAGGGGCTATTTTATCTCCCTCTCCTTCTCCCTTTTTCCCTCTCCTCCCTTTTTTCCTCCATAGCATTCTCTCCATCTTCTTATACAAGCTGTGGCAAGGTGTTTTTTTGTTTTGTTTTCATCACGGCAAAGGAAAGGGGGTATTTTATCTCCCTCTCCCTCTCCCCCTTCTTTCCTCCATAACACTCCCCAATTCCCTTTTCCCAGCAAATTCCGAGCATCAGCGATGGAGACCTGGTCGATCCTGAGATTGCGGCCGCAGCGAAGGAGAAGGAGAAGCAGGCCAGGAGGGAGAGGAAGGAGAAGAAGAGGAGGGAGAGGGAGGCGAGGAGGGAGGCAAGACACAGGGAGAAGGAGAGAAAACGGCTTCTTCTTCAGCAGCAACAACATCAACAACAACTCGCGGCTGCTATGGAGGAAGGCGAAAAGCAGTCATCTGATACTGAGGACGAGATGTTGTTTAGGGTGAGTCTGGGAGGGGTGAGGGAGGGATAGGAGGGGTGAAAAGGGAGTGAGGGAAGGAGAGGAGGGGTGAGGGAGGGAGAGGAGGGGTGAAAAAGGAGTGTGGGAGGGAGAGGAGAAGTGAGAAAGGGGTGAGGGGAGAAGGGAGGGAGAGGAGGGAAGAAGAGGGAGAAGAGACTGAGGAAGAAGAGAGAGAGAGAGAGAGAATAACACATCACTACAAATCAACATCTAGTATTGTTTTTCAAGTCTTCATGGCAACATCTCGCACGACAACAGCATCACTATAAAAAAAATCCAACTCTCACATCCCCCCTTGCTCCCCCGACCCTAGGAAGCCATGTCAGAGGTCCCAGTGGTCGGGTCTCCCATTCCTGAGTATGAGGTGCAGGGAGAGGAGGAGGAGGAAGATGAGGAGGAGGAGGAAGAGGAGGATGATGAGACAAGGAGGAGGAAGAAGAGGAGGCTGTTACCTGTTGCCCTGCCACCCGCCGACAAGGGGATTTTAATGAGCCCATCGTACAGGTGAGAGAGATTTACATAGATAGATAGATTTACATAGAAAATCAGACCACACAGACCCCATGGTCCAGACTTGGTGGTCTGTCCTTAAACCTAAGTGATTTTACATTAATCAGAAGACTCCAAAACGTTGCATTTCTACTCTAGTTGATATTAAGTTGAAGGAAGGTGACGGGTTTAGCTTATTTTGAAGGAGGAGTACAGAGAGAGAGAGAGAGAGAGAGAGAGAGAGAGAGAGAGAGAGAGAGAGAGACCATACCACTAACAAGATTACGAAAGAAGGAAGAAAAGGAAGAATAAAATAATGAAAGAGAGAGAGAGAGAGACCATACCACTAACAAGATTACGAAAGAAGGAAGAAAAGGAAGAATAAAATAATGAAAGAGAGAGAGAGAGAGACCATACCACTAACAAGATTACGAAAGAAGGAAGAAAAGTAAGAATAAAATAATGAGAGAGAGAGAGAGAGAGAGAGAGAGAGAGAGAGAGAGAGAGAGAGAGAGAGAGAGAGAGAGAGAGAGAGAGAGAGAGAGAGAGTGTTCACATATATAATTGGAAGATACTTTATTTCATGGGCACACACTGGTAATTTTTTTCCTCAATTTTCCCTTTTCCCTTCATTATTTTTATTTTCCCTTTACTGCCTATCATACTCTCAATAATGATAATAATAATAATAATAATAATAAAAAACCTGCTCGTAACATCACCTGGTCAGCCCCTAACCTAACCTAACCCTAACCTAACCTAACCTAACCCTAACCTAACCTACCCTAACCTAATCTAACCCAACCTAACATCACCCAAACCTAACCTAACCTAACATAACCCTAACCCAACCCAACCCTAACTTAACCCTAACCTAACCTAACCTAAGTACCCACTCCAATGCTGTTACAGGTCAGGCAGGCACAGTTCCCCCCAAAAAACACCTGCTTGTATGTTTTCCTGTATTGTATGTGTATGTGTATTGTGCTGTATTGTATGTGTATTGTGTTATTGTGAAAGCAGATTGGCGAGAGTGATTTTGCATGGGCTTTCATAGTTCCTTTCCTCCTCGCCTCTCTGCCACACACTCCTAACACCTATCCCTCCCTCTCATATGTTACCTATTGCTTAAATATGAGAGGAAGGGATAGATGTTGAGGCTGTGTGGCAGAGCAGAGGGGAGGAAAGAACCCACAGTAGCCAACACAAAAATCGGTCTCCCCATTCTGGTATCACTGTAGTTTACCCGGACAAACCCACAGTAGCCAACACAAAAATCGGTCTCCCCATTTTGGTATCACTGTAGTTTACCCAGACAAACTCACAGTAGCCAACACAAAAATTGGTCTCCCCATTCTGGTATCACTGTAGTTTACCTGGACAAACTCACAGTAGCCAACACAAAAATCGGTCTCCCCATTCTGGTATCACTGTAGTTTACCTGGACAAACAGTAGCCAACACAAAAATCGGTCTCCCCATTCTGGTATCACTGTAGTTTACCTGGACAAACAGTAGCCAACACAAAAATCGGTCTCCCCATTCTGGTATCACTGTAGTTTACCTGGACAAACTCACAGTAGCCAACACAAAAATCGGTCTCCCCATTCTGGTATTACTGTAGTTTACCCGGACAAACTCACAGTAGCCAACACAAAAAAAAGGTCTCCCCAATACATACAAGCAAGTTTTAGGGGGGAACTGTGCCTGCCTGACCTGTAGCAGCATTGGGGTGGGTGCTTAGGTTAGGTTAGGTTTAGGTTAAGTTAGGGTTAGGTTAGGTTAGGTTAGATTTGGGTTAGCTTAGGTTAAATTAGGGTTAGGTTAGATTAGGGATAGGTTAGATTAGGTTTAGGTTAGATTAGGGTTAGGTTAGGTTAGCTTAGGTTAAGTTAGGGTCAGGTTAGGTTAGGTTAGCTTAGCTTAGCTTAGCTTAGGTTAAGTTAGGGTTAGGTTAGTTTAGGTTAGCTTAGGTTAAGTTAGGGTTAGGTTAGGTTAGATTAGGGTTAGGTTAGGTTAGGATTAGGTTAAGTTAGGGTTAGGTTAGGTTAGGGACTGACCAGGTGATGTTACGACCAGGTTTATTATTAACATTATCATTATCACTATAGTTTACCCGGACAAACCCACAGTAGCCAACACAAAAAAAACGTCTCCCCAATCTGGTATCACTGTAGTTTACCCGCCTTTCCCCGTTCTCTAACCTGCCCCCCCTCGCCCCAATGGTCAGGTCACGCGAGGACTACTGCCCCAAGACTGTCAAGTTTGCTGACGGTGTTCTGCCCGGGGAAGGAACGTCTCCGAGCGGTGGGGAGGAGATCCACTCCCCGCCACCCCCCATCACCGGCACCAAGGGTCTGACGGGGAAGAAGAGGGAGAAGAGACTGAGGAAGAAGAGGAAGATGAAAGTCAAAGTGATAAAGCTGGTGAGTAGGAGGAAGAAGAGGAGAGATGGAAGATGAATAGAAGAGATTTTTATATTTTAACCCGGTAGCTGCGGGGATCATGTTCCATTAAGGGAGAAAAATGAGAAAAAAATCATCACTCACGCAAACCATTTCATAACATATATCAACACATTTGTGATCAGTTTATGCATCATCTATTTTGGGGGGTTTATATCATGGCAAAAATTTGGCCCGTCGATGCTACACGGTAAAGCCTCAAATTTGGCCCTTCGCTGCTACTGGGTCAAGCAATTCCTCTCTCTCTAAATCTTTTTCTCTTTGTTTATGAAGACAAAATATGCATAAATAACACTCAAGCACAAAATTAGAAATACACTTTGAATATATGTATGAATTTATGTATAGATGCGGTTATGTCAAAGTCTATTCATGAGAGTATAAGAAATTTCCACTGCTATTCAACTCGGAAGATATTTACTTGTCTAACTTAAATTTCCTTACTCCCCGCCTCTCACAGTACACCCCAGAGCAGCCATCCTCGCCACCCCCGCCCCCGCCTGGCTCCCCACCCTTCACCGCCCTCAAGCTGTTCCCCGGCTACACCCACTACAGCATCGCGGCTCAGGGCACAGCTGTTATATACACACAACAACACCTACAAAAGCAATATGGTGAGTGAGCGCTTGATTAGAGTCTTACATATGTAGCTTGGTGATGTCTTCTTGTAGGAAATCCACAGTCAAGGGGTTAAACAGCTCCCATTTCCCTTTCAGCTTTCAACACAGGTGGAGTGGCCCTTCCTGGAGTTATGGTGGCAGGCGGAACAGGAGCGGCAGGGGCAGGCGGAGGGGTAGCCACATCTCCCACCACAACGCAGGGAGTGTATGGCTACCCAGGTTATGTGTACACCACGTTATACTCCACCTCGCCGATGCAGTATGTCCTCCCAACCCCTACGGCCATTGCAGGAGGAGGAGGAGGAGGAGGAGGAGGAGGAGGAGGGAAGAAGAAGAGTGAAGATTAGAACATGGAGAAGTGGGAGGTAAGAGAAGCAAAGATTAGAAGGAGGATGATAAGCAGGATTAGTTACACACACACACACACACACACACACACATGCACAGCTCCTCACAAAGAGTTTAGTTTAGATTTGAAACCCTGTGAGCTTTTTGTAGCACAGAGAGAATGGAAAGGATTTGATGCCTTGAGTTTGTAATGTTAATAGTATTTTAAGGAAAAGAAGCGTGTGACCTTGGTTCTGAAATATACGTAACGGGCATTTTGCTGTCATTTGTATATTTGTGAGTCAGCAGAGTTGTGTGGCTGATGGAGCCGCTTTCTTTAAACTCTCCTTACAGTGAGCAAGTTTTGTTTTATCATCACCTTCACGACGTGTTTGAAAGGCGTTTATCAGGGGCTCTCAACCTGTTCTCCAACTTGTACTGGCTGACCGGCACCCCAGTAATCCAACACCCAATACAGAATGCTGGTGTATCAAAGGTGGTTCAAGATGCGGTACACCATGCCACAAATTGATGAAATTGTAGTGACTTCATGAAACAGTTAAGCACTAACACCATAAAGTACAAAGACACCACACAGGACAGGAGAGAATGTATAGTTACTGTATGAAGGGGAAAAACAATTTGTCTGCCCATCCAAGTACCTCCTGGAAAGCCCTGTGGGTTGATGAAGGCCCAGGTTGAGAACCTTTGCTCTGGACAGTGGCAAAGGCTGTGCCTCCCAGCGTCCGACATGTAGCCTTTAGTCGTTAAGTCAACCTTACAGGTGCATAAAGTCAGGCCTGTGTGTGACAACCAGTGCTGGCAGCAGCTGGGATGATTGTTTTGCTCAAAGGTAGTAATAGCCACCAGGGACTCTATTAAGTAAACATTAAAGAATGTTTACACTTTTCATTGTTTCATGAAAATGTTGCTCACTGTTTGCTTCAGAAAATTGCTCCATCACATAATGATGAAAATATCCCAAGAAAATACTATTTCTTTTCTTTATAGAAATGTTTACAAGGTTTTCCTAAGAAAATACTATTTCTTTTTTCTATAGAAATGTTTGCAAGGTTTTCTTGGCTTGATAAATCTGATTTTTTAAAACACGGGTTTGTCAAAGTGAAAGTGAGTGTGGTGGAAGCCTTGGGCCAGGCTCTGGGAGTGTTGTGGTGTAATGGGCATTGGCAGCCACGGGAGTGCCCTCATCAAAACCTCAGGCCCATGTTGGAGCTGTTCTTGGTTGTCTTTTTGTACAAGCAGCAGAATACAAACATAACTATGCTTAGCACCCACATGTAAATATGTGAATGGAAGAAAATGCAGAAAAGAACTTGAATAAAACTAAACAAAGCAAATGATGACACTTAAGCTCCAATTAGTTCCAGGCATCTTGATACTCCCCTGTTAAGAGAGTTGACGTCACAGGCGGGGGAAACACAACAAGAATCAGGGCTTCTCCAAGGCTGTCGTAGCATTGGTCACACAATTAGTTAACAAAGGATAAAGTAATACAATCATACAGCTGCATTCAATACATTTTAATATTACAAGGTTGCAGTACATGGGTGCTGCACAAAACTAAAAACATAACAGAGTCCACAACAGGTTTGCAGCAGAACAAGATGCCCATATGCCCTCAGCACACCACAGATACACAGCATCACGCAGACAAAGCCACTCAACATTAGACTTCAGGAGCAAGCTGTCAAAACATGGTGTAAGCTGGGGGGTGAAAAATAATCTTAAATACATGCAGCTGAAAGACTACTTAACATTACTCACTTTAATAAACACTTTCCAAGAAGCCTACATAGGTGTTCGTAATGCAGTAGGAGTCTGTAATGGCTGTAGAAATATTTAACCCGGTAGCAGCAGGGATCATGTTTCTTAATGGTCCCTCTAAGCGAGAAAAATGAGAAAAAATCATCGCTCACACAAACCATTTCACAATATGTATCAAAGCATTTGTGATCAGTTTATGCATCATCTATTTTGGGGGGTTTATATCATGGCACAAATTTGTCCTGTCACTGCTACACGGTAAAGCCACAAATTTGGCCCGTCGCTGCTACCGGGTTAAGTATCATATATATTTAACAAAGGCGTCCACTAACAAGGCATTACAGTGTTACCATCTTGGAAGTGAGGCTACGTCATCCACCTCTGGGAAGGGAAGAGTAGGCTGAGCATGGGTGTGAAATCATTGGCAGTGAGAATGAGAGGAGGGTCAGCCTTGCGCAACACACACCTGCCCGCCTAACCTTTCCCAGGGCATGAAGATTCTCCTAAACACACACTAACAAAACTAACATTGTGGTAAAATACGCCGCGTCATACGAGTAGCGTTCGTGCATGATACTCGTCCGTTGAGCAGACAGTGGAGGCGAAGTATAAAATAATAAATATCTGAAAGTACTAACAGAAAATAACTGGAAATAAATACTACTTAGTCATGCGTTTATGGCCACCAGGGTCAGGTCAAGCTTGTATTTAGGGTCACATCCAGGAGAGCCTGTGACCCACTTATTGACATATAAATAAAGAAAACAATGGTAAAACAACAACAACAAGTCTCTTTCAAGCTCCCACAGAACCTAAAAGACGGAAGAGAAAAAAATAAAAAAGGAAGAAAAAGAAAACAATAACACATCAACAAAAACTACAGTATCACACCCACACCGGGCTAGGCCATGGTGGGCTTCCGGTACACTCCAGCGGCCAAGGGAATGTTATGCTCGGAGTCCATCAGGAAGAACATGAACGGGCGGTCGAATTTAACCCTGGCTGGTCCCACTCGTGTCCCCAGAAGACCTGTTGACATTATTTTTATTATTATTATTATTATTATTATTATTATTATTATTATTATAAGTATATGCCTTTTTTTCCTTTCTGAATATAGCACACACACACACATCCTTATACATACTTATGAAGAAAGACTGTTGATATTGGGACTAACAACAATGGAAAGAAGAGAGAGGGGACCTAATAGCATTATACAGGATACAAAAGGGATTGGAGAAATTGGACAGGGAAGACTTAGTGGTACGTGACAGGAGTGTGACAAGAGGGAACAGTAAGAAATTGAAAAAGAGCGTCTGTAGGAGAGAGGTCAAGAAATACAGTTTTCCATACAGAAGCATAACAACATGGAACGGACTTGACGAGGAGACTGTGTGTGCAAAAATGATTCATGAATTTAAAGCCAAACTGGATAATAAGCGTTATGGAGATCGGACAGCGCGAGCCTAATACAACTCTTTTCCTGTATTTCACAACTAGGTAAATACACACACACACACACACACACACCCTAGTACAGCTCTTTTCCTGTATTTCACAACTAGGTAAATACACACACACACACAAACACACACACACACACCCTAGTACAGCTCTTTTCCTGTATTTCACAACTAGGTAAATACACACACACAGACACACACACACACACCCTAGTACAGCTCTTTTCCTGTATTTCACAACTAGGTAAATACACACACACACACACAGACACACACACACACACCCTAGTACAGCTCTTTTCCTGTATTTCACAACTAGGTAAATACACACACACACACACACACACACCCTAGTACAGCTCTTTTCCTGTATTTCACAACTAGGTAAATACACACACACAGACACACACACACACACACCCTAGTACAGCTCTTTTCCTGTATTTCACAACTAGGTAAATACACACACACACACACACACACACCCTAGTACAGCTCTTTTCCTGTATTTCACAACTAGGTAAATACACACACACACACACACACACACACACACACACACACACACACACCCTAGTACAGCTCTTTTCCTGTATTTCACAACTAGGTAAATACACACACACACACACACACACACACCCTAGTACAGATCTTTTCCTGTATTTCACAACTAAGTAAATACACACACACACACACACACACACACACACACCCTAGTACAGCTCTTTTCCTGTATTTCACAACTAGGTAAATACACACACACACAGACACGCACACACACACATCATCCCAGTGGTCCATACCTGTGGCTGCGTCGAAGGTGGTTCCCTGCTCATCCACTGTTATGGCTGCCTTCTGGATGATGGACTTGAGGCGGAGGGAGGTGGAGGTGAGGGCGGACAGGTTGAGGGGATCCTGAAAGAGGCTGCTGACCCCTGAGGCGGACAAGGCCTGTGTTGGGGGTGGAACGGGAAGGTTAGGTCAGCACCCCTTGACAGCAGGCCAGGGCTTGACTTGACCTCTTTCATTATGACTTTTTTTGACGTAAAGGGGGGGGGGGGGTAGTGGGTCTTGCTCCTGCCCCCCTCACCACACTTGTCTACTTATAAAATTCTCTCCCAGATTAGAAAAAAAAACAATGGTAGGCCTAAGGAGACTGTAGAAATTAAGGACAAGGTGATAGTCTTTGGATTTTTTCATAAACTTATCAATATTAACTCATTTTGTCAATATAGTTAGGGAAATTCTCTCTCTCTTAGGTTAGGTTAGGTTTCTCTCTCTCTCTCTCTCTCTCTCTCTCTCTCTCTCTCTCTCTCTCTCTCTCTCTCTCTCTCTCTCTCTCTCTCTCACCCACCCACCTGCTTTAAGCCATCCGAGTGATGTGAGCTCACGGAAAACTTCGGCAAGGAAACCTCAACTTCATTTTCCTGCACCTTGCTCATTACATCCTGAAGTCGCCTGTAGCTGAGTCTCCTGGTCAAGCGCTCCACCCCTGTCTCCGCCTGCTCTGGGAGGAGGAGGAGGAGGGCGAAGGAGGAGGTGTAGGGGAGGAGGAGGGCAGAGGCTTCGAGATTTGTGGTGACGGCTGCCGGGGGGGAGAGAAAAAATGATAATAATGATGATGATAACACACACACACACACACACACACACACACACACACACACACACACACCTCAATCTCTTACCATATTTAAAATTCCCGACCACCTTCATCATTTCCACATTCCCTGCTGGGTCGGCGGGTTCCGGGGCTGTGTAGAAAGGCTCCATCTGTGTGTTCTCAACCGGGAAGGCTGTCATCCACTCCCCCTTAAAGTGTACCGCATTCAGAATCAAGAGTTCCGCTCCCACCAAGTCCTGTGGCTGCACCAGGCTGGCTATCACGCCCTGGGTCACGCGCTCCACCTCCGAGTTTATGGTTTGTGCAGCGGAGGGAGTGTCTGAGAAGTCTATTGGTGTGATTTCGGGTAAGACATCCTTGAGACATCGCTTGAGTGTCAGGCTCTGAGATATGTACACCCAATTTTTGCTCGTAAAGGAATTCCCACTGCCTTGCGCTTTTCCTAATTTATCCTTCATTTGCCCTGGTGTTTCCTCGGCGGTGCAGTTTGTGTTGCCAGCTTCGTCGGTAATGCATGTTCCGTTGGGGCAGGTTTCCGTACCATTGGAGTCCGTGGTGCAATTCTGACTGGTGGTGGTGTTAGCGTCCATTGGCAACATTGCGGTTTCTTCGACATTAATCACCGAGTTTCCTGTTGTTTCTGTTGTTGGCGATGTTGCAGTTTCCTCGATGTTGCTTGCCGAGGTTCCTGGGGTCTCGGATATTGGCGACGTTGCAGTTTCCTCGACGTCGCTCGCTGAGTTCCCTATTGCTTCAGATGTTGGCAATGTTGCAGTTTCCTCAGTGCTTCTTGTTTTCTTCGTCTCTTTAGCCGATCGTGCAGTCGCACAAGTTTCCGTCCCAGTTTCATCAGTCGTACAAGTTTCGGTGGAGCAGGTTTCCGTTCCGGTGGAGTCGGTCGTGCATGTTTCCGTCGTACAAACCTTCACCCCGTCGGCATCCGTGGCGCACGATTCGGACTGCTTCGTTTCGCTCACACCTGAGTTCGACGTCGTCTGACACACGCCGTTCGTACAGGTCCTGCTGCTGCTGGTACTGGTGCTGCTACTGGAGATTCCCTTATTACCACCACTACTACTACGACTAAGGCTACTACCATCTGCATCTGTAGCGGTGGAGTCCTTAGTGCGCGTCAAACCACCATCGGTTGAGCATGTTTTAACCCCATTGCTGTCGATCGCACACCGTTCAACTTGGCTATTGCTCTTGATGGAGATAGCCTTGGTGCCGTCTTCCTGGGTCTGGCTGCTGCTGCTGCTCTCCGAGGCGTCCTGGGAGGCTGAGGAGCTGCTGGTTTGGGAGCTACTTGAAGTTTGCTTAGCCTGGCGATGTCCCTTTTTACTGGTGGTGGTGGGGAGTGGGTCTTGTCGAAGCCTCTGTCCCACTGCTAGCCTGAGTGAGTGTGGGAGAGATTTTTACTTTTTTTAATGTATATGTCACTGCCACACACACACACACACACACATACAGTCTTCTCTTCCTTTCCTCCTCTCCCTCAATCTTTCGATCTCTTCCTTTGATCCCTTCCTTCCCTCCTCTCGATCCCTCCTTCCTTCCAGCCTTCATTTCCTTCCCTCCTCATCCTCTCTCTCCTTTCCTCCAGCCTTCTCTTCCTTCCCTCCTCTCCCTCCTACACACACACACACACACACACACACACACTTACTGTTGCAGAAAAAGAGTCCAATCGGAGTGTGTCCCAACCTTACTGGTGTTCAGCTTAAGGGCTTTCTTGATCTCCTCCTTACTCTTCCTCTCCGCAGCCATATACACTAGAACCAACGCGCTCCACACACTAAACGGAGACACAACCACATTCTCCGTGCTTCCTCCGCTGTCCATCATGAAGTTCCTGAATAACTTGAGGCTAAACTTGACCATTTCCTTGGAGAAGTTTGCGTTAGGCGCCCTCGGGACCTCGGTGGGAAAGCATGACTGAAGGTTCCTGATTTCCTTCCCATCGGTGAGGGTTGAAGGGAGGAGGAGGAGGAGGAGGAGGGTGAAGGGGAATAGGGACTGTGGGGTCATGCTGGGATCTCTTGTTCCTGCTCCTGCGTCCTGGTGCAGTCTTCTTGCGCTAGAATTAAGGACAGAAAGTCAGGTAGTATTCAAAGGTATACTGATTTTTTATTATATATATTTGTTTATCTATTTATTATTTTTATTTGTGTTACTGTACATTCTTCTTCTTCCTTCCTCCTATTATTTCTCTCCCTCTTCTCTCCCTTCTCTCCTTTCCAAGACCTTAATTCCTCCTCTTCCTCCTTCCCTTCTTTCTATTTTTTCATCCTCTCCTTCCCTCCTTCATTCTCTCTTCTCTTCCCTTCTACCTCTTGTTAATTCTTGTGTACTACTACTTCTACTACTACTACTATTACTACTACTACTTCCACTGCAGCCTCACCTGTTCAACCTGTTCTTGCGACACCTGTCCACCAACTGGTCTCTCTCTAGCTCTCTCTGTCCCTCCCTTCCTCTCTCGCTCCCTCCCTCCCTGGTCAGTCACCCAATGGTCCCGTTCTAAACCTGTTTTGGGGTTAGGTGGCCAGGTAAAGGCAATTAAGGTATTTTAATGATCCCTTCTCAGGTATTTAAATTAAGGCCTTTGCTCCCCTCCAGGCTTCCCTTCTTCCTTCCCTTCTTTCCCTATCCCTCGCTTCTTCCCTCCAGCCTTCTCTCCCTTCCTTTCTTTCCCTCCTCTCTCTTCTCTCCCTTCTTCCCTCCAGCTTTCTCTTCCTTCTCTCCCTTCTTCCCTCCAGCCTTCTCTCCCTTCCCTTCCTTCCCTCCTTCCCTCCAGCCTCCTCTATCTTCCTTTCCTTCCCTCCTCTCCCTCCTTCCCTTCCTTCCCTCCTCTCCTTCCTTCTCTTCCTTTCTACCTCTTCCTTCCCTCTCCTCCTCCCTCCCTACGTCCCTATTCTCCTCCTTCTCTTCTCTTCCTCTTCCTTCTTTCTCTCCCTCCCTCCTATCCTTTCTCTCCCTCTTCCCTCCCTTCTCTCCTTTCTTAGACCTCTTCCTCCTCCTTCCCTTCTTTCTTTCTACCACCTCCTCCTCCTCTCTATCCTCCTCTTCCTTTCCTTCTCTTCCCTTCCCTTCTACCTCTTTCCTCCCTCTCCTCCTCCCTCATTCCTTCCCTCCTCTCCTTTCTAAGCCTTCTTCCCTTCCTCCTCTTTCTTCTCTCTTCTCCTTCCTTCCCTTCTCTTCCCTTCCTCTCTTCCCCCCTTCCTCTTCCTCTTCCTATCCTTCCTTCCCTCCCCTTCCCTCTATTCCTTTCCCTCTTCCCTACCCATCTTTATCATTCCTTCCTTCCTTCCTTCTTTCTTCTATTCCTTCCCTTCACACCTCGATCCTTCCCTCCTCTCCTTCTCTTCCTCCCTTCCTTTCCTTTATCTTCCCTACCCCTAACATTCATTCCTATTCCTTCCTTTTCCATTCTTTCACCCTCTCTCCTTCCCACCTTTTCTCCTCCCTTCCTTATCGAGGTGCTTTCATCTGCTCCCCAGGCCCCAAGTGGCTGTCGAGCAGATTAAACCACCAAAGCGGGCATCTTCGTAATGAACCTTTCTGTTGCCTGCATTTCCATATTTCCTTCCCTTCCTTCCTTGTTTCCTCCACCTCCTCCGATCCTTCTCTTCCTTCTCTTCCTATATTTCTCCTCCTTCTTTATCTGCTGTTACTGCTTCTAACACACACACACACACACACACACACACACAGAGGTCCTGGCAGTACCCACAGATCGATTATAAAGAGGACTTGCTCATGTCGGGATCGAGGGTACCTGCTGGCGATTACGAGTCCAGCACGTGACCAGGCCGTGGTGATGGTGAATTATATACTCAAGGTGACCTCTTAGCCCATCTGTACCGGCCGTCTTGCTGCCCGAGGAGTGAGCACCCAGCACCCCCCCTCCCCCCTGCACCAGTTAGACTCGTGTGACTGTTTACTTTATCCAGTCTCTCTCTCTCTCTCTCTCTCATATAAGACTAAAGATGCACAGTTATATGGTCTCCCCACCACGCATGGAGATGATCTGACTCTTGTGAAGCGTCGCCTCCAAGGAAAACTGATCGAATGACTGTTGCTTAAATTACAGGCTCACGGAGTAGAGGGTAAAGTTTTGAACTGGGTCAAGGCAATAGGAAGCAAAGAGTGCAAATCAATGGTAAAAGATCTGACTGGGGATGTGTTACGAGTGGGGTCCCACAAGGTTCGGTATTAGGTCCACTTTTGTTTATTATTTATATCAATGGCTTAGATACAGGAATTAGTAGTGATGTTAGTAAATTTGCAGATGATACCAAGATCGGTAGAGTAATTGAGTCGGATCAGGACGCTAGTATTCTCCAAGGTGAACTCAACAGATTATATGACTGGGCGGATAAATGGCAGATGGAGTTCAATGTAGGGAAGTGCAGTATTCTGAGTGTAGGTAGGAACAACCCCTCACATAACTATTGCTTAAATGACACTCTCATAAGCAGGTCTGGGTGCGAGAGGGATTTAGGGGTCTTAGTGAGCTCTGATCTCCGTCCAAGGGCACAATGCATTCAAGCTAGAAATCGAGCTAATAGGGTACTGGGATTTATTTCAAGGAGCGTAAGCAACAGAAGCCCCGAAGTCTTCCTCAAACTATATTTAGCATTAGTTGATTGATTGATTGATTGATAGTTTATTGTTGCAGGTAAACAACAAGGGAGAAGGGAGGAGTTTAGACCTCATCTTGACTATGCGGTTCAGTTCTGGTCACCTTACTATAGAATGGATATCAAAATGTTAATTAGAATCGGTGCAGAGGAGGATGACTAAGATGATTCAGGGGTTGAGAAACTTGCCATACGAGGAAAGACTCAAACAGTTAAACTTGCATTCTCTAGAAAGGCGAAGGGTGCGTGGAGACATGATCAAGGTTTATAAATGGATGAAGGGCTTTAATAAGGGAGACATTCATAAGGTTTTGTTGGTAAGAGAACCGGGTAGGACACGAAGTAACGGGTTTAAACTGGATAAATTCTGATTCAACAGGGACATAGGCAAAAATTGGTTTACTAACAGGGTGGTGGATGAGTGGAATAGGCCAATACAATTGTCACATTAAAAAATAGACTAGATAAATTCATGGACAGCGATATTAGGTGGGGTTAGATACACGGGAACTTAGGGTTAAGGAGCTGCCTTGTACAGGCCTACCGGCCTCTTGTAGACTCCTGCGTTCATATGTTCTTATGTTCTTATACTTTTAATTCATGGTTCTATCAATACAGATGTGTCAATAGTTGTAGAATCACACTGTACGCATACTGGCTGGAGGTTAATTGGGATGGCGGGTTCCTCCCCTCCCTGCAATAATAAGCGATCAGTGTCAAAATACTCAATTAATGGCTTGACGAATATATCCTGCAATCAATTAATCAATCCTGCACCTTCAGTGGTTCATCTTAATTAATGCAGTACGTATACGATTGATTCGATTTAAAATGAACCTCGATCGCCACTCCCTTCAACGACATTCATTAAAGAATTGAAATGCAAAGTCTTGGTGACATCAAGTTTAATATGATCTCATTTTGGATTGAGCAGACCATCTGAACTCTAGGGTCTGTGTGGTCTGGATATCTATGTAAATCTATGTTTCCTCCTCTCCCTGCTTGGGGCCGCGCGGGTCTGGCAACAGTGGCGCTCAGCTGGTACAATAGTGTCACTGTCTAGCAAGGTTACCAGATTGTCGTATTTGGCGTATTGTTTTTGCCGATTTCTGACCAAAAGCTATCGAACCCACAAAGATAACGATATGCATTTATGATTATTGTTAAAATCGGTAATTATTGATGCCCTTTTTTGCAATATTTATGGGACAGAAACTGGAAAATACAATGTTATGCGTACGATAATCTGGGAACGTTGCAGTGTCTAGGTTATAAAAATTAGTGTCAAGAGTTTTTTTTTTTTAGCAAGGAGAGATTAACAGTGTAACCCCATTAGAGGACAGTGTGTGAGGAGAGACAGAGGAGAGGACTAAGTATATAAGAGGAGGAGGACATATAGGAGGCGAGAGGAATTATAGTACGACAATGTATTATAGTGAGGAAAGATAATTATCATAAGCAGAAGAGACGACCAAGAGGAAGAGGAAGAGGAAGACCCAGGAAGCAACACAAGCCAAGAAGAATTAAGAGGAGGAAGAGGAAGAAGAAGAGGAGGCTGTCATTGTTTACTTCATTAAAGAGGAAGAGGAATTATAGTACGACACTGTAAAAGAGGACCAAGAGGAGGAAGAGGAAGACCCAAGAGGAGGAGGAAGAAGAAGAAGAAGAGGAAGAAGAGGCTGTCATTGTTTAGTCCATGAAAGAAGAAGGAAATGAAGGAAATATAAACAGAAGAGAGAATCAAGAGGAGGAAGAGGAAGACCCAGAAAGCAACGCAGCCCAAGAGGAGGAGGAAGAGTAAGAGGAAGAAGAGGAAGAAGAAGAGGCTGTCATTGTTTAGTCCATGAAAGAAGAAGGAAATGAAGGAAATATAAACAGAAGAGAGGATCAAGAGGAAGAAGAGGAGGACCCAGAAAGCAACACCAGCCCAAGAGGAGGAGGAAGAAGAAGAAGAAGAGGAAGAAGAAGAGGCTGTCATTGTTAGTTCATGAAAGAAGAAGGAAATGAAGGAAATATAAATAGCATAAGCAGAAGACGGGACCAAGAGGAGGAAGAGGAAGACCCAGAGAGCAACAGAGCAAGCCAAGGAGAAGAAGAGGAAGAGGAAGAAGAGGAGGCTGTTAGCGTCATTGTTTAATCCATGAAAGAAGAAGAGGGAAGACAAATAATATAAACAGAAGAGAGGATCAAGAGGAGGAGGAGGAGGAGGAAGAACCATTAGCAATATAGCAGCCCAGGAAGAAGAGGAGTAAGAGGAAGAAGAAGAGGAGGAGGCCATCGTTCCTGTTTGTCCCCGTGATGGCTGGTGGTCTCCCGGTCATGTCTTCCCTCCTGTTCCCGTGACTGACAGCCCCCTAGCACCCCTCAGCCATGGCGGACACACTCTCCAGCAACTTCTGTTCCCTCTGTGGGTTCGCCCTGGACAGATTTTCCTCGGAGAAGCAGAAAAAGAGGACCTCTCTCGCCTCGCCCATTGTGGAAGAGTCTGGTGAGGGAGGGACGCGGGTTTTTATTAACACGATTTATTGTTTTTATTTTACAGGTTGCTATGGAGACTAGACCACCAAGAGACATGGCTTAAATAAATGTCTTGCTCTATATAAAAATGCTGTTTGCTGACTCGCTGTTGTGTGTTGAATTATTTATTTTATTCTGCAGGTTATTCGAGGGATTAGACCACCAGCAGAGAGGCCATGGCTTAAATATATGTCTTACTTTACATAAGGAAGGGACAGACAGACAGGACCACAGACATATAGAGGAATACATACAGACAGACAAAGGAAGGAACACAGACAGGCAGACAGAAGAACCACAGACAGACAGACAGCATAAGGAACATGGACAGACAAGTACAGACTAACAGAGGAAGAAACACAGACAGACAGACAGACAGCATTATAAGGAGCACAGACAGACAGAAGAAGAAGCACAGACTAACAGAGGAAGAAACAGACAGACAGACAGACAGGGGAAGGAGCACAGAGACAGACAGACAGGGAAAGGGATACAGATTGACAGACAGAGGAAGGAGCCCAGAGACAGAGGAAGGGATACAGACAGACAGACAAATAGACAGACAGCAAGGAATATAGACAGACAGACAGATAGCAAGGAGCATACAGACAGACAGACAGACAGAACAAGGAACATAGACAGACAGCAAGGAACATACAGACAGACAGATAGACAGACAGCAAGGAGCATACAGACAGACAGACAGAGAGAACAAGGAACATAAACAGACAGAGAAAGAATTGGAGATATAGATAAACAGATAGACAAACAGACAGACAGACAGACACAGTTAGGCCAAGGCACCTCTCCACTTGAAATTGACCTCACTTTTGGCCACTTCTATCATTTTTTTTAGGAGTAGCATTTAACTGGCTTTTTTTCCATACCTTTTATGCCCTTGAGCTGCTTCCTTTCCTGTAAATAATAATAATACAAAAATCAAAAATCGTCTGAGAATGACATCCTCCGCAGGACTACTGGAACGCCTCAACATCAGTGTCACGCCACTACGCAAGGACCTGCTGTTCATCTGCTACTCCTGCTGCACCGTCTTCACCAACTACACCGAGGCCAAGACAAACTTCCAGTGCCGCGAGGAGGAAGCGATGAAGCTGCTCACCGAACCTGTCGCCGAGAGTGGCCGGCTGCAGGGGGGCGGCCAGCTGCCCTTCGTGCCCTACCTCAAGCGCCAATGCATGACCCAGCAGCCGCCGCCCTCGCCCTCGCCCCCCGCCAAGGTGCCGAGACTGGAGGAGCCGCTACCCAGTGCCAAAGAGGAGGCGGTCAAACAGGAGGTCAATGGGAAAAATAACATAGTGGAGAGTGCAGAGAAGGTGAGCATTGCCAGATATTTAAATACCTTCTTTTTCCTGTTTTATTTATTTTTGTGTCGAGCCTTGGCAGTGTTAGAGCGTAAAAACAAAGACTAGTGGAGTTAGTTTTGCGTCAAGTTCTCAAACCTCATCAGCTAAACTGATTACCATTTAAAACTTTACTTAGGATAAAAAAAAACTTGCATGGAGGGACCCCTGAGTTTGGCGTCATAGGGTGGGTGAGGGAACGCACACCCCAGCGTATGCCCTCATTGATTGATACAAGCCACAGGGTCACCATACCTCCCATGTCATTTACCTCACAGGGTGGTGGTGGTGGTGGTGCCCAGAATAACAAGAGTGCTGCTGTGGCGGAGGTGCTGGGGAAGGGATGCAGCAGTTCATCCCTGTCACAGCTATGGGGGAGCAGCAGAGAGTTCCGGGATAGCTGTCTCTCCTTCCTGTCCCTTCTCATCATGAAAGAGACATCAGGTTAAGATTCACATTGTTGTTGAGTTGTACGGAGAAATGCTTGGTGGAGAACATATCGTCACCATATTCAAACTGCTTAACCCGTCCGCTGCGATTAGCACGGATTTGGCCTTCACTGGTAGCCTGGTAACATATACTCCCAGGCCTTTCTCTGCCTCTGTGGTGGATAGTGGAGTGTTTCCCATGTGGTATTGGTATGCTGGATATCCCCTCCCAAGGTGCATGACTTTACATTTTTCCTCATTGAACTGTAGCAGCCACTTTTTGTTCTATTCCTGTAGCTTGGTGATGTCTTCCGCAGTCAAGGGGTAAAGTAATTTCTTCTACTTTAAAGGAAATTAAAAAAACTCCCTTCCTTTCTCAGTGACATGATATCACCTCTGAAAAGTAGCAGCCTGTCTTGCCAAGTCTGTTTCTATCTCTCTCTCTCTCCCTGGCAGACATCCTCCAACAAGACACAGTGTTCACGCGCCCCATGAATGGTGCGGCACTGCATGAGGTGTCGTGGGGCCCCAGCATGGAGGCGCTGTCATCGTGTGCCCCCGCCACGCTGTGCTTCCTGCTGGCACTGCTCGGGGTGGACGCCAGCAACGCGTGAGTCTTGTGGTCACATGTTTGAGCTGTGGAGTTGTGCAACCTATAAAATACCAAGGTGGCCATTTCTGAGTTCAGTATATCACTGTATTCCCACATCATCTCTTGTTTGGAGGACTGGAGGCTTGTTTTCCAAATATTAACCCGTCTGCTGCGATTGGCACGGATTTTGCCTTCACTGGTAGTCTGGTAACATATACTCCCAGGTCTTTCTCTGCCTCTGTGGTGGATAGTGGAGTGTTTCCCATGTGGTATTGGTATGCTGGATATCCCTTTACTGGTAGCCTGGTAACATACACTCCCAGGTCTTTCTCTGCCTCTGGTGGATAGTGGAGTGTTTCCCATGTGGTATTGGTGTACTGGATATCCCTTTACTGGTAGCCTGGTAACATACACTCCCAGGTCTTTCTCTGCCTCTGTGGTGGATATTCGAGTGTTTCCCATGTGGTATTGGTATGCTGGATATTCCCTCCCAAGGTGCATGACTTTACATTTTTCTTCATTGAATTGTAGCAGCCACTTTTTGCTCCATTCCTGTAACTTGGTGATGTCTTCTTGGAGGAAATCCACAGTCAAGGGGTTAAACTGGGGGCTTGTTTTTCCTAATATTAAGCAACTTGAGGCTTAGTTCCCCCAATATTAAGCAACTGGGGGCTTGTTTTTCTAATATTAAGCAACTTGAGGGTTAGTTTCCCCAATATTAAGCAACTGGAGGCTTGTTTTTCCTAATATTAAGCAACTTGAGGCTTAGTTTCCCCAATATTAAGCAACTGGACGCTTGTTTTTCCCAATATTAAGCCTCCTCCCTTCTGCAGGTCTAAGGAAACAGTTGAGGCCCAGCACAGTGTAGTCGGCTGCCTGCTGTCCATGGCACTGTACAAGAGGTTCAGGAGACGCGCCAGCTTCCTCCCGGCACTGCACACACTCTACCTGCACACGGCCAGGGCGCCCCCGAAGGTGAGCGGAGGGAAGGAACACCCAGACCAAGATTGTGCCCGTCACGTCAATCACACCACAACAACATTTACTTTATAGACTTTCCCTCCAGTGTCTTATCTTAACTAACTTGTGGGCTCAGGAGTTTCTTGGGGCCCATATATACCATAATTATTACTGCCATTTTGCTAATAACATCCATTCACTCACTGATATTCATTACAATGGTGCATCAGTCTTTTGATATTTGGTGACAGCATTTAGAAGCCACAATATGATGCCTTACCTGCTAGGATTTGTGTGTGCGTGTGTGTGTGTGTGTGTGTGGGGTTTGCAGTTTGTAATAATATATACCTACAAAACATTACCTATCCCAGTGTGTGTGTGTGTGTGTGTGTGTGTGGGGTTTGCAGTTTGTAATAATATATACCTACAAAACATTACCTATCCCAGTGTGTGTGTGTGTGTGTGTGTGTGTGTGTGTGTGTGTGTGCCTTGCCTCCATTGTGTTGGTGTCATCAGAATCACCCATCGGTCCATCCTCAGCCTCTAATGTTATGTGTTTCTCTGTGTTGTGTTGGTCTGTTATAGGTGAGGGGAGCCCTGCAACACGTAGGCCTGACCATCCCATCTTTCAGACTGGCAGCTATCTTGAAGAACCTTGAGGCACCACACTCTGACCTCATGCACTCCTGGAAGAAAGAACTGGAGGTGGGTGGATTACTATAGGGGTGTGTGGGATGGGGGATTGGGTGTGTGGCTGGGGGGGTATGTTGTTGGGTGGAGATCAGTGGAGTGTGTGGGTCCTGATGCAATTGTACCAACCCCGCAGCGCACCTTACAAGTCGTACAGAGGAGACCCAAGGCTGATGAGTGTCCGAGAAAGTTGCCAGCGGATCGGAGGAAGCTGAGAAGCATTCTACCCAAACCAACGCAAGGTGAGAGAGAGAGAGAAAGAGGGAGAGAGAGACTATAACATAACTTCTTTCGTATTTCTTTCAATAGGGAAATATCAAGACATCTCTCCATGCAAAATTTACCTCTCGTTTGGCCACTCACTTCTACTTTCTCTATAGGAGCTGTGATTACCAGGCTTATTTTCATTTACATATGTTTCCCCTTGAACTGCCTCCTTTACTGTAAAAAAATATATGTATGGCGTATGTCCTGTACGTATAAAGAGCGCACACCTCACTACACGCTCTCATCTCCCTGCAGTCTCCTCCTACGGCTTGTCCTGGGGATGTGTGCAGTCCCCCGCCCCTAGCAGCTCCTCCAGTCCCCGGCCGTCACTGTCCCAGGCGTATGGTGTTAGGAGCCGTGTGCCGTACATGATGACGTATCGCGACGAGCCTGTGAGAGCGGCCGACAACATCCCCTTCGAGGAGTTTGTGCCGGACTCCGAGGACTTCATCCGTGTGAGGGACCAGATGAAGAAGGAGGTGCAGAAGATACTCACCTGCCACGTCAAGTTGTTCAGCGGCTTGACGGTGAACGAGGAACATCAACACTCGGCCCTCGTCAGCCAGAAGAGCCACATGGTTAGGGTTTATGTGGATGATGTTACCATTGACGGGCTGTTGTGTTTTACCGCCTTCATAATCTGACGTAAAGATTTTCCTATAGTCTTTCCTCTCCCTCTTCCCAGGTGGACATCGGCACAGTTTTCAAGACCCCAGCGGACAATGGCAGTGTGGCCTCGCTCATGAAGGTCCTGAAGAGCTACCTGGCCTATGATGACAATGAGCCTCTGCCGCTGTGCATCTTTGGGGAGAAGGAGAGCGTCGAGCGCATGGTGCGGGCCAAGGATGCCATGTCATGCTTCTCCGAGAAACTGGACCGCTTTGACGGGCTTGAGCCTTGCATAGCAGATCATGGACGGCAGACTCTGCTGGCCAAGGTGTGTGTGTGTGTGTGTGTGTGTGTGTGTGTTGGGGGGGGGGGGGTTTGCTTAATGATAATAATGATAATGATAATAATAATAATGATAATAATAATAGTAGTTGGTTAGAGATTCTAGTATTAAATTATTTCCACTGTCATCCTGTGTGTGTTTGTGTGTGTGTGTGTGTGTTAACTGCAGACAGAGAGAGGTTGAAGACATTGGGAAAGGTGTTTTTTTCTTCTTTTTCTTCTTCTTGTTTTGCTTTTTGTTTTTCCTCTTCTTGTTCTGCTTTTTCTTCTTCTTCTTCTTCTTCTTTTTAACGTGTATTTTTCCCTCACTCTCCTTCTCTCCCTCAGGACATCATCAGCATATTCTTCCCCGACGGTCTCCTCGCCAAAAGCTCCTTCCTGCGACACCTGAACCTCGACAAGTCTCTCTTCGACGGGTGCCAGGCCTCGGACTTCACCGCTCAACACACACTCCTACAGGTCATCGCGCACAGCTACACCGTCGCTTTGGGGGAGATGAAGTTCCTGAGCATGGAAGATGACTTGATGATGAGTGAGGAGGATAAATTTGATGTTCTTGAGCGGCTGAGTGAGGAGATTGTGGCGAGCGTTTGGCCGCAAGTGTATTCGGAATCCTTGGACACTGTGAGGCAAGGAAACAAGGTGGTCAAGGATAGAGGTATGTGTGTGTGTGTGTATGTGTGTGTGTGTGTATAGGATTTTTGAACTTAACTCATGTCTCCGTATCTGCATCTCCGCCCACCTTTGCCTCATTTCCCGTATAAAGAAAATATGTATCCTCGCTTATCTGTTTCTCTTCTTATTTGCAACACCTAAACCTCCTTCTTGTTTGCCTTTTAACCCGGTAGCAGCAGGGATCATGTTTCTTAATGGTCCCTCTTAAGTGAGAAAAATGAGAAAAAATTATCACTCACGCAAACCATTTCATAATATATATATCAAGGCATTTGTGATCAGTTTACGCATCATCTGTTTTGGGGGTTTATATCATGGTACAAATTTGGCCTGTCGCTGCTACATGGTAAAGCCACAAATTTGGCCCGTCGCTGCTACCGGGTTAAAAGTCTTAGCGAATAAATGAATACGCTTAAAAGTGGAATGGTCTATCTATCGTAGCTGTTTCCTTATGCCATAAATCTATTCTATCTATTCTTTTCTTATTTGCAACACCTAAACTGCCTACTTTTCCGCCTTTTAAACCTCTTAGTGAATTTATGAATACGCTAAAATGTGTAATGGTCTATCGTAGCTGTTTCCTTATGCCATAAATCTATTCTATCTATCCTTTTCTATTCCTGTGACAAAGAAAAATGTAGTCTTGCGTATCAGGACACCTCTCCTCCCAAAATTGACCTATCTTTCGGCCACTCCTCTAACTCTTCTTAGGAGCAGTGAGTAGCGGGCTTTTTTTCATATTTGTTTCCTTTTTTATGCCCTGTTTTTATCCCCTCCTCTGCTGTAAGAAAAAAATAATAATGATAAACATAAATAAATAAATACATCTCCCCTCCTTCAGAGTGTTCCTTCGGCGACTGCATCAATTTCCGGGAGAAGGCGCGGCTACCATGCTCGGAAAGTTGCGCGCGGCCATTCTACTTCTGCTGCCAAAAGCCTCTCAACGACGGACTTGTGGAGTGTGCGCGGCGAGACAACTGTCCACGTGGAGCTTGGTTCCACATCAACAAGAAGTGCTCGGGGCTGGTGGAGGCCCCTGAGGGTGAGACATAGAGAAATGAAGGAAGGGAGGAGAGGAGGGAGAGAAAGAGAGGAGGGAGGGGTGCAGAGAGAGGGAGAGAGAGAGGCTTAATCTGTCATCATCATTTTTTCTCTCTTCTTTCTCTTCCCTCCTCTTCTCTCCTTCCTCCCTTCTCTCTCCATCTTTATCATATTATCTTTTTTGCCCCAGAGAGAAATGGAGAGAGAGAGACACAGAGAGAGAGAGAGGTTTTATGTGTCAATTTTTTTCTCTTTTCTTTCTCTCCTCTTCTCTCCTCTCTTCTCTCCCTCCCTTCTCTCTCAATCTCTATCCTATCATCTTTTTCCCCCACCACAGATGACCCTCTCTCTCTTCTCTTCCCTTCCCTTCCATTCTCTCCCTCTTTCCTCTTCTTTCCACTCTTCCTCCGTTCTCTCTCCATCTCTATCAATCATCTTTTTCTCCCACCACAGAACACAGATGACCCTCTCTCTCCTTCTCTCTCTTTCTTCCCTTCCCATCCCTTCCTTTCTCTTTCCTCTCCTATCCACTCTTCTCCCTTTCCCATCCCTTCCATTCTCTCTCTCTCTCCCTTGTCCTTTCCACTCTTCTTCCTTCCCCTTCCCTTCCCTTCTCTCTCCCTTCCCCATCCCTTCCCTTCTTTCTCTCTCCCTCATCCTTCCCACTCCACTCCTATCCCTTCCCCATCCCTCTCTCCCTCTCACACACACACACACACACAAACACATGATCCCATCTCCTGGCATCTGTTCCCTTCTCCTATAATTCCTTCCCCCTCTCCTCCTGTCTCTCTCCGGCATATGACCACAGATGTTGCGCCGACTAAACGAAACTTTCCAACCTTCCACAAACACATGACCTTCCCCTTTCCGCAGACGACTGGCTCTGCGAAAAATGCTCGTCGCAGCGGAAACCCGAGGGCTCGTCAAGCAGAACGGACGGCCTTTGGGAGTACCACCGGGGGCTGCTCTGGTACTGCCTCTTCTTCCTGGTGGGTCAGGCGGCGGAGAGGCAGGGCAACGGGTGGCTTCTGCATGCGGTCTGGAAAGTGTCCATGCCTATTTTTGAGACGCAGGGACATCAAGACTTCCTGCAGCTTGGTTACTCCTTTCTATCAGGTGAGAGGGAGGGGGAGAGAGAGGGGAATGGAAGGTAGGAGGGACCAGAGAAGGAAGGGAAAATGAGAGGAAAGGGAGAGAGGGAGGGTAGGAGGGAGAGAGGAAAGGGAGTGAAGAGGGAAGGGAAAATGAGAGGAAAGAGAGGAAAGGAGGGAAGGAGGGAGATAGTATAAGAGAGAGGAAGAGAGAGAGGAGGGAGGAAAGGGAGTGGAGAAGGAAGGGAGAGAAGGAGAGGAAAGGGAGAGAAGAAGGGAAGGAGGAAGGAGGAAAGAGAGTGAAGGAAGGGAGAGAAGGAGGGCAGGTTAAGGATGGAGAGGGAGTGGAGAGAGAAGGATAAAGGGGAGGAGAGAGGGAGAGAAGAAGAAGAAAGGAAGGAGAGGAGAGAGAGAAAGAAGGGAAGGGAAGGGTATAGGAGGGATACAGAGAGAGAGAGAGAGAGAGAGAGAGAGAGAGAATAAACAAGGAGGGAGGAGAAAGACAAAAGGAGAGGGAGAGAAAGAGGGAGATAAAGGAGAGAGTAGAAGAACATACTAACAAATAAAAATAGAAAAAAAAACTAGAAAAAAACGAGTAAAAAAAAAAAAAAGAAGCCTATCACTTTCATCACAACCCCATCTTCTTTTCCTTACCGACAACGACAAGGACAATAACAACAACAACAACAGTGGAGGTGATGCGGCTCTCCTTTGCAGGGGTGGCGGGCCGGATCCCTCGCCTGGCGGCCCACGACAGTGTTCACAACCGCACTGTTAGTCTGACCGGCGGACTGAACCACAATCTGAGCTGGGACTATGCGGTGAAGGTGATCGCCAAGCAGACAAAAGGTGAGGGAAGGGAGGGAAAGGTAGCGAAGGGAGAGGTAAGGGAGGGTAGGGGAAGGAGAGGTAGGGGGATAAGGGGAAAGAAGGGAGTAGGGAGAGGTGAAGGAGGGATAAAGATGAGGTGAGGGAAAGGAAGAAGGGAGGGAAGGAAGAGGTTGAAGGGGGATAAAGAAGGGAGAAGGGAGGAAAGGAAGAGGTGAGGGGAAGGAAAAGAAGGGAGGGAAGGGAGAGGTCAGGGATAAAGGATGAAGGAGGGAGAAGGGAGGAAAGGAAGAGGTGAGGGGAAGAAGGGAGGGAAGGGAGAGGTCAGGGGGATGAAGGAGGGAGAAGGGAGGAAATGAAGAGATGAGGGGAAGGAGAAGAAGGGAAGGGAGAAGTGAAGGGGGATAAGGAGGGAAGAAGGGAGAAGGAAGGAAAGAAAGAGATGAGGGGAAGGAGAAGAAGGGAGGGAAGGGAGAAGTGAAGGGGGATAAGGGAAGAAGAAGGGAGAAGAAGGGAGAAGAGAGGTAAGGAGGGTAGGGTAAAAGGGAGGAGGAGGAAGAAGAAGGGGGAGAAGGAACCTAACCTAACCTAACCTAACAGATGAGAGGTTAGAAGAGGGAAAGGGTAGAAGAGGGGAAGAATAGGAAGGATGGAAAGGGAAGGAAGAGGAGGAAGAGTGAAAGGGTAGGAGGGAGATAGTATAAGAGAGGGAGAGAGAGGAGGAGGGAGGAAAGGGAGAGAGAAGGGTAAAGGAGAGGAGAGAGATAGTATAAGAGGGGAAGAGAGAGAGGAGGAGAGAGGAAAGGAGAGAGAGAGGGAGCGGAGGGAGAAGGATTAAAGAGAAGAGAGAAGGAAGAGAGGAAGGAAGGGGGAAGAGTCTGAAGAGAAAGATTTCCATGTATATTCAGACCACAACAACACAAGCCTTCTCCCAAAATTAACCTATATTTCGGCCACTCCTCTAACTCTTTTTCGGAGCGGCGATTAGCGGGCTTTTTTTTCACATTTGTTTCCTTTTTTTTATGCCCTTGAACTGACTCCTTTCCTGTAAAAAAAAGAAAAAAAAAGCCTATCTATTACCAACGCACTCATCCTCTTCATGTCCACAGGCAAAATGCTACAGAAAATCAACAACAAGGAACCGGGTAGCCCACGACGAGCGGAGGCCTGCAGACTCCTCTCCGTGACCTCTGCCTTTGAGTCCCAGCTGTACCCAGGCAAGCTCAGGTCACCCACAGCGGACGACCCCACACTCAGGTCAGTCCGAAGGAACGCCGAGCAGCTGGAGGCCCTCGGGGTGCTGCATAAGGTCCCAGGGAGGCAGCGAGTGGATGACGTCACTTACTCGCATGTCATAAGGTTCAGAAAGCCCGGGGTGATGGTGGCAACACTGCGGGAACTGTGCACTCAGGATGTGGCGCGGCAGACGACTGAACAGGAGAGTGAGGGGTCGGAGTGAGTGAGAGAGAGAAGGTGAATTTAGGACTTAGGGATGAGTTGCCATTAAGTACAGTTAGGAAAATAAGGATAAATGAAGAAAAGAAGAAGCTGCTGTGTTGAGGAAAATAGAAAAACCTTGTTATCATAGGTGGTGACTGACAAGCCCTTCTTTGGTTCATGGTTGAAGAGATGCCAATACCAGGGTAAAAGATGCCCTTAACACCACCACCCAAGACTGTTACATGAAGAAGAGGAAGAAGTTATTTGATTAAGGGATAGAAAAACCTCCTTGTTATCATAGGTGGTGACTGACAAGGCCTTCTTTGGTTCATGGTTGAAGCGTTGCCGATAACAGGGTAAAAGATGCCCTTAACACCACCACCCAAGACTGTTACATGAAGAAGAGAAAGAAGCTACTGGGCTGAGAGATAGAAAAACCTTGTCATTAAAGATGGTGACTGACAAGGCCTTCGGTCCATGGATGAATAGATGACGTTAACAGTGTGAGATTGACAGTATTTCCCATGACGCCCTCAACACCACCTCCCAAGACTGTTGCAAGAAGAAGAAGAAGCTGTTGGGTTAAGAGATAGACTAACCTGACAATGCCTTCTGTGGTACATGAAGAAATGCCAATAACACTTAAGATTGACTCCCATGATGCCCTCAACACCACCTCCCAAGACTGTTACAAGAAGAAGAAAAAGTAGCTGTTGGGTTAAGAGATAGACTAACCTGACAATGCCTTCTGTGGTACATGAAGAAATGCCAATAACACTTAAGATTGACTCCCATGATGCCCTCAACACCACCTCCCAAGACTGTTACAAGAAGAAGAAGAAGAAGCTGTTGGGTTAAGAAATAGAGTAACTTGACAATGCCTTTTCTGGTCCATTGCTGAAGAGATGCCGGTAACAGTGTGAGCTTGACAGTACTTCCCATGACGCCCTCAACACCACCTCCCAAGACTGCTTAATCCCTGTTTTGTCTCATCTCTCAAAGCATTGACGTCACAAGGAAACTAATATATATGTCCCCTCCCCCCCCTTTTTTTTTGAGGGGGGTGGGGTGGGGTTCAAAGGCTGGCTGTCTTTCGCACTAAACAAGGGCTTTCTTTCCCTCTGGTTCAACGCTTCATGGTTTTGTATTTATATTTATTGTGACTGGGATTTGTGTTCCTATGTTAGTTTGTGCAGCGGTAACCAAGCCCGCACAGACACACACACACACACACCTACTTACACACACACACACACACACACACACACACACACACACACACGGCAAGATGGCTAGCAAGACTTTCTCCACCCCTACAGTAACTTTCTGACCTCCTACCTGCAGTAATCTCTTTAAACATGTGATATATATTTTTTTTACTCCCTAACTCTGCCCTGCTTCTCAGTATATTAGGGTAGGTTAGGTTAGGTTAGGTTAGATTAGGAATAGCATGACGAGGGAGGGGAAGGAAAGAAGGGGGGAAGGAACCTAACCTAACCTAACTCTGCCCTGCTTCTCAGTATATTAGGTTAGGTTAGATTAGGAATAGCATGACGAGGGAGGGGAAGGGAAGAAGGGGGGGAAGGAACCTAACCTAACCTAACTCTGCCCTGCTTCTCAGTATATTAGGTTAGGTTAGGTTAGGTTAGGTTTGAAATAGCATGGTGAGGAAGGGGAAGGGAAGAAGGAGGGAAGGAACCTAACCTAACTTAACTCTGCCCTGCTTCTCAATATATTAAGTTAGTAAGAGCTTGGTATGTGTTTCCCTGGCTCACTCACAGCTGCCTGGCCCTCCCGTGTGCTGGTGTGAAGGTGCTCCATTGAGAAAGCTTTGTATACTGCTTGGAAAGTGTTATTTATTGTATTCTAAGCAGATCAACAGATATTATTATGCTATTATTATTATGACTTATTTTTTACAGTTCTATTTGGGTGCTGAACTAGATTAAGATGTCTATAAATTAGTTCTTTCATTATTATTATCACTATTATTATTATTTATATTCGACAGGTAATGATACATAGTCTATAGATGCTATTTTTCATTATATATAAGTCACTCAATTGTTCTAACACAGTACCTATTTGCATGTCCTCACAATATTCTATCCTCAATTCACGCAGCACTCATTTTTTTTGTGTACAAGAGTTTCCCATTAAAACAGGGTGAAAGAGTGTGACAGGGAGGCGACAGGTGTTCTCTCTGCAAGTCCGGGTTTTGTTATTCTGCCGAGCCAATGTTTCCTTCCATACCTCGCTACTGGGAGCGTCACAAAGAATGCCAGGGCCCACTTCACCTATAATGGATGGATGTAAGGTCATATGATAGCACTCAGTTTAGATAAGTCCGGTTTTGCTCTTCTGCCGAGTCAATGTTTCCTTCCATACCTCACTACTGGGAGCATCACAAAGAATGCCAGGGCCCACTTAACCTATAATGGACGTATGTAAGGTCATATGATAGCAGTCAGTTTAGATAAGTCCGGTTTTGCTCTTCTGCCGAGTCAATGTTTCCTTCCATACCTCGCTACTGGGAGCATCACTAGGAATGCAGGGCCCACTTCACCTATAATGGACGTATGTAAGGTCATATGATAGCTGGCAGTGCAGATAAGTCCGGTTTTGTTCTTCTGCCGAGTCAATGTTTCCTTCCATACCTCGCTACTGGGAGCGTCACAGAGAATGCCAGGGCCCACTTCACCTATAATGGACGTATGTAAGGTCATATGATGGCAGTCAGTGTAGATAAGTCCGGTTTTGCTCTTATGCTGAGTCAGTGTTACCCTCCGTACAGCGTTGCCAAGTTGTCGTACTCTGAACATTGCATTTATCACTTTCAGGCTCCAAGACGGTCGTAACCACACAAATAATGATAGGAAATTAAAGTTAGCGTTAAAACTGTTAATTATTGATGGGTATCGTTCTTTTTTGCTATAATTATCGGTCAAAAACAACAAAATGCCAAGTTGTCGTACTCTGAACATTGCATTTATCATTTTCAGGCTCCAAGACGGTCGTAACCACACAAATAATGATAGGAAATTAAAGTTAGCGTTAAAACTGTTAATTATTGATGGGTATCATTCTATTTTGCTATAATTATCGGTCAAAAACAACAAAATGCAATGCGCTGAGTATGATCATTTGGCAACGCTGCTTCTGTACCTCACTACTGGGAGCGTCAAAGAATGCCACCCATCTAGCCTGTAACAGATATAAGGTTGTGTGATAGCTGGCAGCATAGATAAGGCAGGTATTGTTACTCTGAGCCAGTGTACAAGAGAGCAGCTTATCCTCACGAAGAACGTCATTGCCCACTTAACCTGTAATGTATGTAAGGTTGTATGATAGCAGTGAGTCCTCGGCCACTCCCTTACCATCAGTTCCAGCAATGTTACTCAGCCAGATGCTGTTCCCTATGAGCTTTCCACGACCCACTTGTACAGGTTAACGGTTATACCCAACATATTTATTCTCCCTGTTAGTGATAGTGATAGCATGGTGAGGGAGGGGAAGGGAAGAAGGGAGAGGTCAGGGGAGGTAGGGTAAAAGGAAGAAGAGGGGAGGAACCTAACCTTACCTAACAGATGAGAGGTGAGGAGAGGGAAAGGAGGAGAAGAGAAGAATAGGAAGGATGGAGATGGAAAGGGAGAGAAGAAGAAGGAACAGGAGAAATAGAAGAATAGAGAGCATAGAGAAAGACTTAATATAGATTCGGACCACTAACAAGAAGAACAATATCGGAAGGAAGAGAGAAGAGGGAGAGAAGGAAGAGGAGAAATGGAGAAAAACTTACATATATATTCCGACCACTAACAAGAAGAGTGTTTATTTATTTTTTTATTTATTTATTTATTTATTATTATTATTTTTTTTTTTTTTACATCTCTGCCTAATGTGCCGGTAGGCTTGCTTGAGGGGCCTGGATGGTATTCGACCCCAGCTTGTCATGGCGCAGGCAAGTGTTTATAGTGGCGCCATCTTCTCTTGGATATTGGAGGTGAACCATGTGCAATTCAAACCCAGGCGGAGTAGTATAGATTAAGGTAGAGAAACGAAGGTGCTGGTGTGTGTGGGTGTAACTATGGTATTAACAGAAGGCAGCAAGGATTAACTCTGTAAGAATCTCAAGTAAACAAATAACAAGGCTCTTAGGGTCGCTATGGAATCTCAGGCTTACTCTATGACAAGATTATAACAGTATCGCTACATTATTGAATTTTACTTTATTATGTTTCGTAGGGTAATATTTTCCTCGGTCCCATATGTGTTGTGTGTGTGTGTGTGTGTGTGTGAGAGGAAATTGGGTCATGGGTGGATTAGGTCAGGAAGAGTATTTGTAGTGAAAACACATTATACTCATTGCCATATCATTTTTGCCATTTTCCTTTTTTTATTATGTATGGTGTTTTTTTTTTCGTATGTTTTTAGTGTACGAAGTCATTTTCATATTAATGTTGTCTCCTTCCATTTCTTTTCAATAATATGTTAAGTCGTTCTGTGATGTGTGAGGTCTATTGCCATATCATTTTTGCCATTTTCCTATTTGTATTATGTATGGTGTGTTTTTTCGTATTTTTTTTAGTGTACGAAGTCATTTTCATATTAACGTTGTCTCTCCCTTTTTTTTGGTGATATGTTAAGCCGTTCTGTGATGTGCGAGGTCTATTTCCATGTCAACGTTTCATCTCTTTCTTCCTCTGCTGTAATGGGTGAGGTCTTTTTCATATCAACAATTGTCATCTCTCTTTTTTCTGTAATATGGGATGTCTGTTTCCATATCAACGTTTCATCTCTTTTTTTTCCTCTGCTGTAATGGGTGAGATCTTTTTCATATCAACAATTGTCATCTCTTTTTTCTGTAATATGGGATGTCTGTTTCCATATCAATGTTTTCATCATTTCCTTCTTTACGGTGAGCTATGAAGTATTTTTCTGTACTCCTAAAGTCTTTCTGTTGTGTATTCTGTAAGTTTTTCATATCAACAATTTTTATCCTTTTTTTCTAGGGTATATCGTCTTTTTCATGTTACCGTTTTCATCTTTTTCCTTCTTTATTTTAATCTATGAAGTCTTTTTATGTACCCTATGAAGTCTTTTTGTCATGTATTCTGTAAGTTTTTCATAATAACAATCTTTTTCCTTTTTCTTCTAGAGTATATCGTCTTTTCCATATCAATGTTTTCATCTTTTTCCATCTTTACAGTGATCAATGAACTCTATTTCTGCACTCTATGAAATCTTTGTCATGTATTCTGTGAGCATTTCATATCAACATTCTCTTTTTCCTTCTTTCCTGTCATCTGTAAACTCTTTCTGTATCACATATGTAGTCTTCTCCCTTTTCTGTGTAACCTATGAAGTCTTTCCCTCACATAATCCACAAGTTTTCCATATCAGCACAAGTCTCTTAAATTCCTTCCTCTCATCCATGAACATCTCTTTCTCTAATGTACAGTCTCCCAATCTTCTGTAATATATGAAGTCGCTATGTGGTTCAACGTAAATCAAACTTAAGCACAAACTATAAATGTTGTAAATATATTCCCAGACAGACTGTGAGGGGTCAAGTGTGTTTTGTGGAGCCCTTGCCGAGGATCAGTACGAGGCAAAAGGCTGGTTAGTGATCCTGTAATGGGCTGTGAAAGACTGGTTAATGGTCCTGTGATGGGGGCCCTAATACCTCAACGCAGTGGTCCTAGTAATCCCCTCTCAGTTAAAGAAGTCTTGGCCCATGGAAAACAAAGGACCGCAGACTTGATTATGTGAGTTCTACCTTGGAATGACAATCTGTAATGGAAGAGTTTAGGCAGGAAGGACAATTGGTGGCTAGGTCGTTATAGCAAGATGAAGCAACAAGTCTTGGCTCACAGAGGAAAAGAAATGACTGACCGCTTGATTTTGTGAGAACCCAGGAATGAGAATATATAATGGCGAAGATAAAACAGGAGGGACAAAAATGTGGTTTGGTCGATATAGCAAGATTTAAGTGACACATCTTGGCCCATGGAATATAAAGGACCGCAGACTTGATTATGTGAGTTCTACGTAGGAGTGAAAATATCTAATGGAATAGGTTAGGCAGGAAGGACAAAAATGTGGTTTGGTCATTATAGCAAGATTAAGTGACAAATCTTGGCTCACGGAAAAGAAGACATTATTTGTGGACTTAATTTTGTGTGTCGGCTGTATCTAGGTATGAGGATATCTATAATGGAAGAGATGAGGCAGGAAGGACTTTTACATGGGTAGATTATTATAGCAAGATCAAGACTGGACATAAGAAAAAGATATATAATGGAAAGGAAAAGATCGGAAGGACAATATATGGGTAGGTCATTACAGGATCAAGGTTAACTTTTGGTCTTGTAACTAACAGGAAGCATTTTGTCTTATTGAAAGGTGGTATTTGTGCAGCTTTTTCTAGACATAAAAAAAAGATATATAACAAAAAGGATAAGATAGGAAGGTTATTAGTAAAGGATCAAGCTTAATTTTCTCTCTTGTACATAACAGGAATTTCGACTCATGGAAATATATTGTGACTGCTTGTGCATATGACTGTGGAAGTTATGCACCAATACACAAAAATATCTATTGGAAAAAGGTGACAGGTAATTTGTATATGCCGAAATCACTATAGCAAGATACTGAGCGAAAAATATATCAACGTGTACCCCAGGGATTATACGGTAAAAAGATGAATGTCAATATAACCTACATGTTTTTTCTTTTGTTGTCATATAGGTAAGCTTAACGTGCTTGAAAGATTACGGTGCAGTGTTCATGATATTTGGTAAGCTGTAAATGTGAGGAGTTATGAGCTAAGAAAAACAGGGATGTATATATAAACCTACTTCTCCCTTTATTGTCATCTAGGTTATCTTAATGTGGTTAGCAGAGGTGTTAAGGTACTCAGAATATTTGGTAAGCTGTAAATATGAGGGATTTTGCGATAAGGAATGGAGGATTGATGTCTGTTTGTCTCTCCTTATATTGTCACAGGGTCTTGAATTTGTATTAAGGAAAAGAGGCTAGACTAATTAAGAGGTATTATGGTATTCAGAATATTTGGTAAGCTGTAAATATAAGGGATTTTGAGACTAGGAACAGAGGAACGGTGTGTGTCTGTCTCTCTACTTATATTGTCACAGGGTCATGAATTTGTATTAGGGAAAAGAGAAAAGACTAAGATGTATTAAGGTATTCAGAATATTTGGTAATCTGTAAATATGAGGGAATTTGAGACTAGGAACAGAGGAATGGGGTGTGTCTGTCTGTCTCCTTTTGCTGCCACAGGGTCAAGAATTTGTATTAATTAAGGAAAAAGGAAAGACTAACCCATTTCTCATTTACTGTTACAAGGAAAGGATGTTTGAGTTATAGAAAAATGGAAAAGACATCAACTGAATAATCTTTTTCTGTCACAGTGAAAGGAATTTTGAGTTTGAAGGAAATGTCATCAACCTATGTCTCTTTCCTTCTCCTGTCTTTTGATGGAGCTAGAACACTGCAGCGAGACATGAAGCATTTGTGATAAAACTACAAATATATCAGGAAATGGTAGTGTGTAGATTTATGTTAATATTATATCAAGCTCTCCCTTCCTCGGCCATTCCCTTGAGACCAGTTCTAGCAATATCACAAGCTCTCCCTTCCTCGGCCATTCCCTTGAGACCAGTTCCAGCAATATCACAAGCTCTCCCTTCCTCGGCCATTCCCTTGAGATCAGCTCCAGCGATACCACAAGCTCTCCCTTCCTCGGCCATTCCCTTGAGACCAGTTCCAGCAATATCACAAGCTCCCCCTTCCTCAGCCATTCCCTTGAGACCAGTTCCAGCAATATCACAAGCTCTCCCTTCCTCAGCCATTCCCTTGAGACCAGTTCCAGCAATATCACAAGCTCTCCCTTCCTCGGCCATTCCCTTGAGACCATTTCCAGCAATATCACAAGCTCTCCCTTCCTCGGCCATTCCCTTGAGACCAGTTCCAGCAATATCACAAGCTCTCCCTTCCTCAGCCATTCCCTTGAGACCAGTTCCAGCAATATTACAAGCTCCCCCTTCCCATGAGACCAGTTCCAGCAATATCACAAGCTCTCCCTTCCTCGGCCATTCCCTTGAGACCAGTTCCAGCAATATCACAAGCTCTCCCTTCCTCAGCCATTCCCTTGAGACCAGTTCCAGCAATATCACAAGCTCTCCCTTCCTCGGCCATTCCCTTGAGACCAGTTCCAGCAGTATAACAAGCTCTCCCTTCCTTGGCCATTCCTTTTGCATCAGTTCCAGCAATACCAGTCAGTCGGATGCCGTACCCTACGAGCTTTCCATGACCCACTTTTACGGGTTAATGTCGATACCCAACATATATATTTCCCCTGTTAGTGATAGTAATTACACAGTGCATATAGGCGAAGATAGAAAGGAATTAGAAGTAGTAGGGAACTCAAAGGAGGGGTGAGTTTAGAAGGTTGGATTTTGAGTTGGTAATAATGTCTAGTATGTGGCACTCAAAGAAGGGGTGAGTTTAGAAGATGCTGTTGGGCTTTGAGTTGGTAATAATGTCTAGTATGTGGAACTCAAAGAAGGGGTGAGTTTAGAAGGTTGGGTTTTGAGTTGGTAATAATGTCTAGTATGTGGCACTCAAAGAAGGGGTGAGTTTAGAAGGTTGGGTTTTGAGTTGGTAATAATGTCTAGTATGTGGAACTCAAAGAAGGGGTGAGTTTAGAAGGTTGGGTTTTGAGTTGGTAATAATGTCTAGTATGTGGAACTCAAAGGAGGGGTGAGTTTAGAAGGTTGTTTTTTGAGTTGGTAATAATGTCTAGTATGTGGAACTCAAAGAAGGGGTGAGTTTAGAAGATGCTGTTGGGCTTTGAGTTGGTAATAATGTCTAGTATGTGGAACTCAAAGAAGGGGTGAGTTTAGAAGATGCTGTTGGGCTTTGAGTTGGTAATAATGTCTAGTATGTGGAACTCAAAGGAGGGGTGAGTTTAGAAGGTTGTTTTTTGAGTTGGTAATAATGTTTCTTGGTGAGGGAGGGCTTTGAACACAGCTGGAAATGGGTAATGCTGGATGTGTAATATGCTTGCTTGTTTGAATTTTATGATGTAGCAGGGAAGTAAGAGGAATCGTTTTGGACTTATCTCTGTCTTATATTTTTTTAGCATCCCTCTCATGATACAGTAAGGAGGAAAGAGTGACCAAATATCTATTTTTTTTATATGAGCCAAAAAATGTCCGTTAATTTATGGTTATGGAGGATTGTATCTCATTATTATTATTGATGTGTTTATTATTATTATTATTATTATTATTATTATTATTATTATTATTATTATTATTATTATTACTACTACTACTACTACTACTACTACTACTACTACTGCTACTACATTTCAACTTCTATCACCTGCATTAGTATAACCATTCTTTGTTAATTTATATACAAACATATACATGATCTGCCTGTATGCATGTATTTCTTCAATGGGTGCTTATTTATGTTCTAATGTGCAATGTTAGTATTACTGTGTCCCAGAAGCAGTGTTGTGGCATGGACGGAGCGAGGATATGATAGAGTTTATTGTTATTTTTATAAGCCAATGGTAGAATGTGACAAGTCCCTCGGGGTGGTGAATACAACAAGGAAAGGCTGGTATTTATTTATTGGCCTTATTGCTCTTATCATGACACAAGGACATTATTACAGTGTTTGAAGATGATATTGTATTGAACTCTCCCTCCTGTTCTGATACAAGTACATTATTACTCTTCTAAGACAATAGATGGCCCTCCTCTCACTCTTACTATGATACAAAGACATAATTACAGTGTTTGAAGATGATATTGTAATGAAGTCTCGCTCCTATTCTGTTAAAAGTACATTATTACACTGTTCTAAGACAATGTTGACCTTCCCACACCTGTTCTGATACAAATACATCACATTAATACACTTCTAAGACAATATTGCAAAGTACTCTCGCTCATATATATAATTCTAATACAAGGAGTACATGAATACACTTCTAAGACAATATTGCAATGAACTCTCCCTCATATATATAATTCTAATACAAGGAGTACATTAATACACTTCTAAGACAATATTGCAATGAACTCTCCCTCATATATATATAATTCTAATACAAGGAGTACATTAATACACTTCTAAGACAATATTGCAATGAACTCTCGCTCATATATATATAATTCTAATACAAGCAGTACATTAATACACTTCTAAGACAATATTGCAATGAACTCTCCCTCATATATATATAATTCTAATACAAGGAGTACATTAATACACTTCTAAGACAATATTGCAATGAACTCTCCCTCATATATATATAATTCTAATACAAGGAGTACATTAATACACTTCTAAGACAATATTGCAATGAACTCTCCCTCATATATATAATTCTAATACAAGGAGTACATTAATACACTTCTAAGACAATATTGCAATGAACTCTCCCTCATATATATATAATTCTAATACAAGGAGTACATTAATACACTTCTAAGACAATATTGCAATGAACTCCTCATATATATAATTCTAATACAAGGAGTACATTAATACACTTCTAAGACAATATTGCAATGAACTCTCCCTCATATATATATAATTCTAATACAAGGAGTACATTAATACACTTCTAAGACAATATTGCAATGAACTCTCGCTCATATATATAATTCTAATACAAGGAGTACATTAATACACTTCTAACACAATATTGCAATGAACTCTCCCTCATATATATAATTCTAATACAAGGAGTACATTAATACACTTCTAAGACAATATTGCAATGAACTCTCCCTCATATATATAATTCTAATACAAGGAGTACACTAAGAGACAATATTGCAATGAACTCTCCCTCATATATATATAATTCTAATACAAGCAGTACATTAATACACTTCTAAGACAATATTGCAATGAACTCTCGCTCATATATATATAATTCTAATACAAGCAGTACATTAATACACTTCTAAGACAATATTGCAATGAACTCTCCCTCATATATATATAATTCTAATACAAGGAGTACATTAATACACTTCTAAGACAATATTACAATGAACTCTCCCTCATATATATATAATTCTAATACAAGGAGTACATTAATACACTTCTAAGACAATATTGCAATGAACTCTCGCTCATATATATAATTCTAATACAAGGAGTGCATGAATACACTTCTAACACAATATTGCAATGAACTCTCGCTCATATATATATAATTCTAATACAAGGAGTACATTAATACACTTCTAACACAATATTGCAATGAACTCTCCCTCATATATATAATTCTAATACAAGGAGTACATTAATACACTTCTAAGACAATATTGCAATGAACTCTCACTCATATATATAATTCTAATACAAGGAGCAGATTAATACACTTCTAAGACAATATTGCAATGAACTCTCCCTCATATATATAATTCTAATACAAGCAGTACATTAATACACTTCTAACACAATATTGCAATGAACTCTCGCTCTTTTATATAATTCTCATACAAGTACAACATTAAAATTATTACACTTCTAAGGCAAATTGTAATGAGATCTTGCTCCCATTCTGATACAAGGTCATTATTACACTGTTCTAAGACACTTTTATAAGGAACCCCCATTCTTCTAACACATCTTTTTATTATAGGCTACATTATTACACTGTTCTAAGGTAATATTGCAATGAACTCTCGCTCTTTTATACAATTCTCATACAACATTAAAATTATTACACTTATAAGGCAAATTGTAATGAGATCTTGCTCCCATTCTGATACAAGGTCATTATTACACTGTTCTAAGACACTTTTATAAGGAACCCCCATTCTTCTAACACATTTTTTTTTAATTATACAATCTTAGTAAAATACAAGTACATTATTAATATTCGAAATTGGCGGTCCCCAGCTCTTCACGGGGCGGCCTCACGCGCCTTCATGTATAGAGTTTAGGGGTTAAAAACGTTTCTCTGAGGATTAATATTACTTTTATCAGAGAAGACTAATTATGTATAGAGTTTAGGGGTTAAAAACGTTTCTCTGAGGATTAATATTACTTTTATCAGAGAAGACTAATTATGTATAGAGTTTAGGGCTTAAAAACGTTTCTCTGAGGATTAATATTACTTTTATCAGAGAAGACTAATTATGTATAGAGTTTAGGGCTTAAAAACGTTTCTCTGAGGATTAATATTACTTTTATCAGAGAAGACTAATTATGTATAGAGTTTAGGGGTTAAAAACGTTTCTCTGAGGATTAATATTACTTTTATCAGAGGAGACTAATTATGTATAGAGTTTAGGGGTTAAAAACGTTTCTCTGAGGATTAACATTACTTTTATCAGAGGAGACTAATTATGTATTGATGCAGGGAAACAGTTAAGCTTGCCAACTTTTTAATATTTTCACGTAAACGCGGCATATTGATTACGTCATGAGAAGGCGTCGATTTTAAAACATTGCGTCGCCCAAGTTCATATATTTATAGTGTCTTCCATTTAGCGTAACCTGTTTCTGGGTCGTGGATCTAGTCCCTCCCTTCAAAGATAGAGAGTCAACAACAGATTTTAGACGCCATTTTTGGTCTTGTTGTCACCACGAGAGCGTGTGATAGCGTTTGAAAAGCACGGCGAAAACAGGCACAATAATGGCTTTCGTATGAGTTGAGACCATTTCCAGGAGTAGTTTTATGACCGTGGTGGTAGTTTGACCCTTCCATGAGCCTAAAGAAACACCCAGAACCCGATTGATCCCTTCTTTGACCTTAGAAATGGTTGATGTAATATCTTTTCCCATGTCACCCGTGGAGGAAGGGAAGAATAAATATAAAGGGAAATAAAGAGGGGAAAGGGACACAGAGATAAGGGAGGAAGGATAAAAAGGATGGGAGAGAAATAGAGGAGAAAATAAATGATATATATTGATTATTTTTTTTATGCTGGTACGACAATCAGTTGGGAGGAAGGAAGTTTTATAGTTATTTACACTTGTATGGCTACTGAAAATGAGTAAGGGATAATTGATAAATAGATAAGCTTAAAAGGGCTAATAAACTCTGAATTAGGAGAAGCAATGAGGTAGTGGAAGCATATGAGTATAATTAATGTACGATAAGAAGGTCAGATAGATAGAGAGCCTGTCCCCTAATCTAGCAACACTGAGGATGCTGCTATACACTTAAAAATTGAAGAAGAGACAAAATAATAAACATATGAACTTAAGACAGTGCCAATAAACTGAATTAGGAGGAAAAATAAGGTAAAATAGAGAGCCTGTCCCCTTGATCTGGCAACACTGACCCCACCGCCCACTTAAAAATTGAATAAGAAAGAAGTATATGAACTTAACAATACTAATATATACTTCATTGAAGATGTGAACATAATTATACTAATATATATCCCGTTAGGATGAGAAATAAAGTAAATTAAAGAGCCTGTCCCATCGATCTGGCAACACTGACCCCGTCGCTATATTCTTAAAAAATGAATAAGAACTGAACTGAACTTAAAGAATGAATAAGAAACAAATTAATGGATATGTGAACTTAAAACAATACTGATAAACTGGAGAAATAAGGAGGAGGAGGAGAAATAAGGTAAAAATAAAGAACCTGTCCCTTTGATCTGGCAACACTGAGCCGCCGCCATAGGTCCAAACAGGCAAAGAAAAGTTACGAGTATTTTTTGACCTTTTTTCCGCCATGGCCGCGCTGGTGACCCTTAATGACCTGTTATTGGCTCACGAGGGGATCAATGGCATCATCAAGACCCTGTACCCGCACCGAGGACGCCGTGACGAGGAGGAGGAGGGCGGGAGAAGGGAAAATGAGGAGGAGTGTGACGGGGGGCAGCCCACCATCACGGAGCTCTCCAAGGTGACGTCTGTTATCTTGTTTTGTGACGTCCCTTTATCTTGTTTTGTGACGTCTATTATCTTGTTTGGTATATGGTTACGTCTTTTATCTTGTTATGTGACGTCCCTTGTTTTGTGAGGTTCCTTGTTTTGTGATGTCCCTTTGTTTTGTGACGTTCCTTGTTTTGTGATGTCCCTCTATCTTGTTTTGTGACGTTCCTTGTTTTGTGATGTCCCTTTGTTTTGTGACGTTCCTTGTTTTGTGATGTCCCTCTATCTTGTTTTGTGACGTCCCTTTGTTTTGTGACGTTCCTTGTTTTGTGATGTCCCTTTATCTTGTTTTGTGACGTTCATTGTTTTGTGATGTCCCTTTATCTTGTTTTGTGACGTCCCTTGTTTTGTGATGTCCCTTTATCTTGTTTTGTGACGTTCCGTGTTTTGTTTTGTGACGTCCATGTATCTTGTCCATTATCTTGTCTTATCATGTTTTGTGATGTCCCTTTATCTTGTTTTGTGACGTCCCTTATCTTGTTTTGTGACGTCTTTTTATCTTGTTCTGTGACGTCCCTTTCTTTTGTTTTGTGACGTCCATTATTTTGCCCTGTTTTGTGATGTCCATTATCTTATCTTGTTTTGTGAGATCCCTTTATCTTGTCTTTTCATAGCAGGAAATGTGTCAGTGTTTCTTGGTGCCCTCGATGACACACAGCACAGTTTTCATCATCTATAAACCTCCTCCTTCCTCATTGACACAAGGGATCCTGGGTTTACTGTACTTGGTCAACACACTGGTAGGGGAGCTTCTGACAGGTGTAAGCTAACGAGTGTATCTCACCTGTGTTCCTTGGCCAGCAGGTGGAGCATGAGGTGGACGGCTTCCTGGAGACTGTGTCAGCGCTGGAGGAGGTGCGGGAACAGCTGACCCTCACCCTTGAACAAGCCAACTCAGCCGTGCTCACCCAGGCCTCCGCCACACTCACCCACCCACAAGTTCTTGGTATTATGGGTGACTTGTGTTTTTTTTTTCTCTCTCTCTCTCTCTCTCTCTGTCTCTGTCTCTGTCTCTTACTTTAATTTACCTTGTCACTACTTTTTCTCTCTTTAATTTGTCTATCAATTTAAACCTGTATCATGAAGTATTGTAGCAACGATGATACTAGTTGCAGTAATAGTGAAGTAGTGTGTTGCAGTAATATACAGTGTTGCGTGTGTTGCAGGGCGGCGCGTGGAGTGGTGCGTGGAGGCGGAACAACACATGCGCACCATCGTGGAGAACAAGGACTTGCTCATCTACCACCTGCAGCAGCCCCTCGTGTCGACCTTCCTTACCATGCACCACCGATACCACAGGTCCAACACGCTTACTGTTGCCGATACTAGACTCGGATGACATTAACCCGGTAGCTGCGGGAATCATGTTTCTTATAGTCCCCTCTAAGCGAGAATAACGAGAAAAATCATTACTCACGCAAACCATTTCATAATATATATCAACGCATTTGTGATCAGTTTATGCATCATCTATTTTGGGGGGTTTATATCATGGCAAAAATTTGTCTCATTGCTGGTACATGGTAAAGCCACAAATTTGGCCGTATTATTAAACATTTCGTTGCCCAAGAACACATATTTGACAAGGCTTTCGTAGGAGTTTGGGGTATTTCCAGTAGTAGTTTTATGGCCCTAGTGGTAGTTTGATCCTTCCTCTGTGCTGTAAACCTTAAGAAACACTCATTAGAACCCGATTGACCCCCTCTTTGACCTTTAGAAATAGCTAGATTGAGAACGGGAAGTGTCTTATGATACCGACCTAACAACCTAACCCACAAAACAACAATTAGATACAACTTCAAAAACAACAGCAACAACAAATATTAAACCCCTCCCACTTTTTTCACCCTTCTCCCTGCCTCCCTTCCTCCCTGCCTGCCATTATCACACCCTCAACACTTAAAGAAATACTAGCTGTTAAATTGTATCAGTAAGTCCTTTTTCCAGCCTTCCTCTCCCTCCCTCTCTTCCTCCCTGTCAGCTATCATCACACTCACCCTGAACATTACAAAAACTACTAACTGTTGAATTGTATCGGCAAGTCCTTTTCCACCCTTACTCTCCCTCCTTCCCTCTGCTACTCTACCACCGTCAGTTCAGATCAGGTTCCTTCAGTAGAATTTTTCATCATCATATTATTAATTTTTTTATCTATCATATTTTCCCTTGGTACATTTTCTCACGGCGTTGGCTCCCACAGGTCGCTGGTGAGCCTGGTGGGGGCGCTGAGTGACCTCCTGACCCGCCTTCACACCCACACTGACCTGCTTGAGAGACACGCCCGGCACTCTGCTCTGGACACTGTGGTGAGTCTTGTAGTGAGGATATTGTTATGTTTTTTACAGTAATGGAATAAGCTCAGGGGCAAAACAATGCTTCTCTTCCCTCTCATCCCTCTCATTCCTATTGCCCCGTTCAGCCCACTCGTCTCTCCCTCACCCCACAGGACAGCCTCATCAGCAGCCTCACGCAAGCCGCCGCCACTCAGCGCAGCGTCCTTGGTGACATCACGGCGCTGCATAGTCTAGTGGCATCCATACTGCAGGAGCAAGAGTGATGGAGGCCCTTGGTGGCTCCTGGTGGCACTATTTGGATCAGTGCGACACTTCATCACAGCATACTAGGACCAGAGCCACAGTTCATCACAGCATACTAAGACCAATGCCACAGTCCAGCACAATGCCGATGTTAGTGCCCCAAACCAAATGGTCTTTTTTTTTACTCAACATCACCATCATCATCATTTCGTTTAACGTCCGTTTTCACTTCCTGAGCGGTTGGATGCTGTATGGCTATCCTCCATTCTACTCTGTCTTCTGCCCGATGCTCATCCAATCTCATCAATGCCAAGTCTTCCTGTAAGCACCTTCTCCACGTGTTCCTAGGTCTGCCAACTGGTCTCCTTCCTTCTACCTCCTGATGCTAAAGAGTTTTCCTGTGTGGTTTCCTTAAATTTCTTACCTTCTGTTACCCTTGCCTTCTATATTAATCTATCTATCTATCTGTCTAATCTTATGTGTCGATCTTCTGTTTGACCTTCTTTCATACCTTCTATCTTAACCTATCTATCGATGTTTCTATCTATCAATCAAACCTATATCAATCCCAAACACTATTATAGAAGAAATATTTGTAGTGTTTTGTATTTGGCTTGGTTTCGGCGCTAACAAACTCGCTGTGTTGGACAGTGGAATAGGACCGAAGACTCCCTATCCACCTTCACGACTCTTGGATTGTCTTCTAAGCCTTGCGGTGGGGTTCATCACGGCTCACGTCACACCCCTGGACAGCAGTGCCTTATACTACTCACTCACTCCTTACTATAGTCCTGAGTTTGCTTGTTAGAGTGTATATGTGTATAGTAATGTTAATAATTGTATGATAGTAGTGTGTGTATATATGTGTATGGTAAATGGGTATAGAGACAGCAGGAGTGTATAGAATGACTGGAAGGAAGGAAGCATAAAGTTAAATGGAGTCTCGGAGGATGACAAAGGGAGTGAGAGAGAGTGGAGTACAGTGTTAGAGTCTATTTATTTATGTCTTTGTATGATAGGTTTGATTATGTAAGAGTGTACAGCATCATGGCTTGGTAACACTTACACACACACACACACACACATGCCCTGGTAAGTTGGTTCTCAGCACTTTGTTATTATATTAGCTGTGGCAAGTTTCTCCAAGAGCTGATGATTGTTAAAGGTTCTGCTGTCTTAACAATGTAACCTGTTGTCTCTGTTCCCTTGAGGCAGTGTGGGAAGTATATTTTTAATCATTAGTTTTTCAAGTGTTCAAGAGGATTGATTTTTCCAAGCAAGATCTTTCCTCGAGAGTTGTAATGTTTTCTTTGTTACCAGAGGAGTACCGTACATCAAGTTTTTCATACTTATAAGATGGATTGATAAGTTTTTCATTTCTCAGGAGGGACATATATAATTTTTCCCATACTAACTAGAGAAATTTAGTTATTTTTCCATTTTTTTGATTCATGAATTCACCATCTTCTAAAAACCTAAGAAATCTGTAAAATCCTTTCTTGAAGTGTTAAGAAAAATGATCAGCCTTGGAGGAGCTAACACCCACATTACAAGCTCTCCCTTGATGTCACTTCCAACAATTTAAGTCAGCCAGTGAACTTTTAATGCTATAATTACTTGGGTTAATGAGTACCCCCATATATAATAATTCTTTCAGTAATATTATGCCACAAACAGGCCAAGAAAACATCCAACCCCTTAAGGAAAAATGATGCTTAACAAAGAGAAGAAATAGGCCAAGAAAAAATAATTGGAAGTGAAGTATGTCAAATTTAATAAAAAGCAGTTTAGAAGCCTTTAGTTTTTGAGTTGGTAATGACGTCTCTTGGCAAGGTAGAGCTTGTAAGGCAGCCACAACCCACTTTGATATTTTAAGATGAGAGGGAGAGTTTCTGTAGCTGGCATGTATGTGAAATATTCTGGACATATCTTGTGAACTGTGAGCATATTAAGGCTGTCAGTAACACAGTCGGATAAGCGCCAACGGTCTGAAGTGGAGAGTAAAGTCCCGAATGTCTTGTTGCGGAATTCGATATAATGTAAAATCATCCATCAGAGATTTCCCAGGCTGTCTGCATAAGGTCCTGTAGCCATATCCAGAGATAGCTTGAACACAACAGACCATTCCTTAGCTGTATCTTGGGTCCTGTAGCTATGCCCAGAGATTCTATATGTTAGGTGAATCTCTCTAAAGGTTTAAATCTATACCTTTGACCACATTGAAAGAATCCTACTGTAGCGTTCTCAAGTCTGTGGCGGTGCACTTTTTTCCTCCTTTGAATGTGAGAGGACGAAGAGGATGTGTTAGTTACATTTGAGGTTCTTGGGACGGTCTGTCTGAGGTGCCACAAGCCCCAGAGGAAGGCCATGGCTGTCTGAGTGTGTTTCATGGTGTTGCCGTAAGTGACTATGTGATGTGCAGTCTTCCGTGAGGTGTTGTGGGAGGAGGGATGCTGAGGGATGGATTTCTGGAGGAGAGTTTGTAGGCTTGGGGTACAGTGAACAGGCTCTGAGATGGATTGGTGCTTGACCGACTGGGTTACTTGTGGTCTCATTTACTTGTGTGTGTGTGTGTGTGTGTGTTGTATTTTTTTTTTGTCCTTCAGATGAGGCATGGGAGGAGGTGAACCAGAGGAGGGGAGCAGAGATCTCCACAATCACCACCTCCCCTCTCTCATCACCACCACCACCCTCTTCCACCATCTATACCTACCATTGTGTGTGTGTGTGTGTGTGTGTTCACCTATGTTGATTCTGAAGGTGTGTTTCGGTGGGGGGAGTGGAGGGGAGGAAGGGAGGGATTGGGGACTGGGTGGGGGGATGTCCTGGGGGGAAGGGGGAGGGATGTCCTGGGGGGAAGGGGGAGGGATGGGTGGGGGGCAGGGGGGATGGGACTTTCTCACCCTCTACTTTCTCTCCCTTTAAATTCCCCTCCATTCTCTCCCTGAACTCCTCCACCTCTTTCAACATAGGGAGGACAGTGTGTGTGTAAGGGGGGATTTTTTTTTTACCCTCTTCCTCCTCTTCTTCACCTTCCTCCACATCTCTCCCCTACAGGTCTTCCATCCGGCCTCATATCAGGTAATTAACAAAGATTTTATTCCAGGTGTAGACAGACACTCACCAAGACCTATTCACTAACACATACCAGCTGGGGAGGAGAGAGAGAGAGAAGGGGTGGGGGGGGGAGGTAGAGCTGGGGGACTGGCTAACTTGACCCCCATGTGACCCCTTCCCCTGTGTGACGTGACCCAGGCTGAGGGCTTAAGAAGGGGTCATGTGTGGTGAACTCAACTCCACACACATGATTTCCTTAGCCTTGGGTCAGTCTTGGGGTCACATCACACAGGGGGAAGAGGTCACATGGGGGTCACGTTAGCCAGCTCTGCCCTCCCCCTCCCCCCCCCCATCACCCTCCCTGCTGATATGGGTGCTGAATGGGTCTTGGTGTAGTGTGTGTGTGTGTGTGTGTGTGTGTGTTAAGCCATGATGCTGTACACTGGTATGGGTGCTGAATAGGTCTAGGTGTTGTGTGTGTGTGTGTTAAGCCATGATGCTGTACACTATAAGATTTGTATATACTTGTAATAATAAAGATCTTGTACGTATTGTCTAGTTTTCCTTCACCTGAGCTGTGGGGAATGAAAGGAGAAAGAACAGTATTTTTTTCATTGGTAATACTGCAAGTTGGTTTCTGAAGAGGTAAGGAGAGATGACCAGTGGAGATTCATCTGTGGCTGGTGACTCCCTCCCAGCTATGTAGAGTCCTGGTGAGTCAGTCGGTGCTTGGAGCCTCTGGTGGTGATGGTGGTGGTGAGTATTCGCAAGACACCATTCATATGAGACTTGAATAGTGTTTGATAAAAGTCACCACAATCACCGCCACCAGAGGCACCAATTAACGAGGATGTGTTCAACGATTTGTACACACCACCATCACCACCACCACCACCACTCTCTCTCTCTCTCTCTCTCATCCCCACCACCATCATCATCTACCATCTTCTATACCTAACCTACGCACCAGTGTCCACTTGTATTCATCTAACTAGCTATGATGTCGTGTACCCAAGTTGCAGAAGTGTTACAAGTTCCTCCTCTTAGTCCCTTTACTCAGCCCTAATCTCTTCCTCGGCACCAGTGTTTTCCTTGTTCCCTTCACTAAGTCTGGTTCTATATATATTCCAGTGCTCTGTCTCTTTATCTCCCTCTATGTTCCTTAATCTTATCACTCGGTCTATGTTATCCCTGTTGATTCACTTCCTTTTCTGGACATTCGTACCTCCATCCCTCTCTCTGTTCCGTTCGATCGTTCAGTCTTAACATTCACATCCTCCATCTATATATATTTCAATGCTCTGTCTCTTTATCTCCCTCTATGTTCCTTAATCTTATCACTCAGTCTATGTTATCCCTGTTTATTCACTTCCTTTTCTCAACATTCACACCTCCATCCCTCTCTCTGTTCCGTTCAATCATTCAGTCTTCAGTTAACACACACACACACACACACACACACACACACACACACACACACACACACACAATCTTACTCTACCTGTACCTATAAAACTATACGAGGAGACAGTGTGCTCTCTCTCTCTCTCTCTCTCTCTCTCTCTCTCTCTCTCTCTCTCTCTCTCTCTCACACCCTTATCAACGTTCCTGAGTACTAATTGGCCATGGAAGTGCGTACAAAAAGGTGAACAAACCATCATTGACTGACTGACTGACTCACCAAGACTCACACACTGCTGGGAGATGAGTCTTGAGTCCTCTTCTTCTTCTTCCTCTTCTCTTTTTCGTGTTCCTCCTCTTCTTTCTCCTCTTTATTCGTGTTCCTCTCCCTCCTCTCCTCTTCCGCCATTTCTGCGAGGGAAATAAATGTGTGTAAATGCCTTGTAATGTCTATCGATCCCTTAACGACTCAACCACCATCATATTCAAACACCATTTGGTACCTCAACAATCCTCATCATCACCACAAGTACCAACACCATCATCACCGTTTCTATTACTCATCACCATCATCACCATCACACCTACCATCACCACTAGTACCAACACCGTTTCTATTACTCTTCATTGTCATCACCATTCTCATCACCAACATCACCAGTAGTACCAACACCATCACCACCGTTTCTATTACTCTTCATTGTCATCACCATTCTCATCACCAACATCACCAGTAGTACCAACACCATCACCACCGTTTCTATTACTCATCACCATCATCACCACCACCACCACTATCACCACATTCAACGTTAAAATGGATGAAGCGAGATAACAGGTCCTTCCTTAAACTACCATCACCACCACCACCATCACCACCAACACCATCAACACCATCACCACCACCATCACCACCAACACCATCACCACCACCACCGTCACCATCTTCATCACCCATTTTCCTCCTCTCTCTCTTTCTCTTCCTTCTCAGCCTCCTTATCTACGTCCAGGAGTATAAATAATGGATAGATAAATATGTAGATGGATGGATAATTAGATATATAGTTAGATAATTGAACAACCTTGTTAGCCATTCCGATTGTTAAGTAATCTTTTAGAACGCGTAGATTTGCCATAACTGACGGACTGACTGACTGACTGGCTATTTGAGTGACTGACTGACTGGCTGACTTGACTGACTGACATTTACCTCCTCCTCGTTTTCCTTCTTCCTTCCTTCCTGCCTTCTCTTCCTTCTTCCTTGTTACGGCTTCTCCTTTCATCTCCTTCCTATTTCACTTGTATCTTCATTCTTCCTCCTCCTCTTCTTCTTTGTTCCTATTCCTCCTCCATCTTATCCCTCCTCGTCCTCTTCCTCTTCTTTCTCGTCCTCTTCCTCTTCCTCTTCTCTCTGCTTCACCTCCGTGCGTCCTGTCTCCTCGCTTGCCAACTCACGACTCTCGCTCCTCTGCCTGAAACTCCGTCTTCCGAAACAGCTGCTCCGAGACTCCCGAAGCTTCAGTCTTTCCCTCGTTCCCCTGATTTAGAGGAGTTCCACCGTGTGATGCAACAGTGTTATGGTGTTGAATGCTGCTTGTATGGTGTCTGTGTGGTATGGAATGGTGTGTGTGGTGCTGTCTGTCTGTTGTGGTGTCTGTGTTGATATGATCGAATGTTTTGTTGGTTTATTGAAGATATGTAATTATGGTGGTGTTGTGAATGGTTAAAGGGCAGTTCTCTCTCTCTCTCTCTCTCTCTCTCTCTCTCTCTCTCTCTCTCTCTCTCTCTCTCTCTCTCTCTCTCTTTTCCTCCTTTGCTATTTCCTTCGTTCTTTCTCTAATTTCTCACTTCTATTTCCTTCCTCTCTTCTTTTTTCTTCTAATTCTCTCTCTCTCTCTCTCTCTCTCTCTCTCTCTCTCTCTCTCTCTCTCAAGGACCAATGCAAACTCGAGAAATAAAATGTTCAATATATTATTTTTGCAATTAAATTCTCTCTCTCTTCTTTTTATTACAAAAATTATATAATTGTTAATATATTTATACTCTTTTAACGATTTATTCTTCGATATAGCTGTGGATCATTTTGGCGCCAATCATTAATTATAGTTCATGGTAAAAAAAAGGAAAATGAAAAGACAAACGCCTATGATGTTACGAGCTCTCCCTTCCTTCCCTTGAGATGAGGTCCAACGCTATTACCAGCCTATGGAACACCTTGACGGACGAACGGCTCTTTACATCATAATCTTTACCCCTATAATAATAAAAGTGGCGAAAATAGGTATATATGAGGTGGACGTAAGTGTAGGTGGAACTCAACGATAGCGAGGAACAGTTAAGTATAGGCAGGAGGAAATACAGATGAAAGAAGATTGTTCCAGAGTTTACCAGCGTGAGGGATGAAAGAGTGAAGATGCTGGTTAACTCTTGCGTAAGGGATTTGGACAGTAAAGGGATGAGCTTGAGTAGGATAATAAAATGCTAATAAAAGGGTTTGTGATACGAAACTTAGGGCGTACAATAAGCTAAGAATATACCAAATGGCAGGGAAGTATGTAGGTGGGACTCAACAAAAGCGAGGAACAATTTAGTAGCTCCTGTGAGATAAGACCGGCGTAAAATAAGCTAAAAATGTGCCAAGTGGAGGGGAAGTAAGTATAGATTGAACTCAACGAAGGCCAAAAAACAGTCTAGAAGCTGCCTTTGGTTTCTGAGTCTGCAATCCACACGAGAGATCTCTGAGCACGGGAGGGAGAGCTTGGAACGGGGCGGCGGGACAAAGGATAACTGAAAACCACATCAGTTCCTCCAAAAATAGAGGCTGGATGCTTCTTCGGGTAATTGTTAAGTCACTCCGCGGCCAGACGAGAGAAACGGTGACCGACGCTTTTCTGAACCCAATATTTTCAAACGTTTCAACGCCTCAGTTATCTATCTAAAGAGGCTCTCGTGGAAGTCTTAGGGATTGCCATGGGTGGTTTCATATCTCTAGGGGTAGTTTTGCAAGATTTCTAAGCTGTGAACAGGTGAAACACTCTTGATAACCCGATACATCTTTTATATGGACAACAAAAATTATCATATCAAGGAGTATCGAGGCGGTTGAGAATGTGAGCCCGATCTTACACTTTTGCTTCGTCTGTGGCAGTAGGGAGATGGGAATTACCGAAGCCTCGTCTATACATATTACGACGTCAAACTCTTCCTTAATGGCCCATATTCACAAACATAATTTTATACCTTAGCTTCGTCCATACATATTACGACGTCAAACTCTTCCTTAATGGCCCATATTCACAAACATTGGGGTCTGAAGGTCATTCTTTTAAACACATATTTGAGAGGACTTTCATAGGAGTTGTAGGCATTTCCCGGGGTAGTTTCATGACCCTGGTGGTAGTTTGACTCTTCTTCTGTACCGTGAACTTAAAATCACATCCAAGACAACCCGATCTTAGCACAATTTTATACCTTAGCTTCGTCTGTGGGTACAGGGAGATGGGAATTACCGAAGCCTCGTCTATACATATTACGACGTCAAACTCTTCCTTAATGGCCCATATTCACAAACATTGGGGTCTGAAGGTCATTCTTTTATACACATATTTGAGAGGACTTTCATAGGAGTTGTAGGCATTTCCCGGGGTAGTTTCATGACCCTGGTGGTAGTCTGACCCTTCTTCTGTACCGTGAACTTAAAATAACATCCAAGACAACCCGATCTTAGCACAATTTTATACCTTAGCTTCGTCTGTGGGTGCAGGGAGATGGGAATTACCGAAGCCTCGTCCATACATATTACGACGTCAGACTCTTCTATAATGGGCCGATATTCACAAACATTGGGGTCTGAAGGTCATTCTTTTATACACATATTTGACAAGGCTTTCATAGGAGTTTTGGGCATTTCCCGGGGTAGTTTCATGACCCTGGTGGTAGTCTGACCCTTCTTCTGTACCGTGAACTTAAAATAACATCCAAGACAACCCGATCTTAGCACAATTTTACACTTGAGCTTCGTCTGTGGTTTAGGGACATGGGAATTACCGAAGCCTCGTCTATACTTATCACGACGTCAAACTCTTCTTTATATTCACAGACATTGGGAACTTAAGGTCACATTCTTTGAAACACATATTTGACAAGGCTTTCATAGGAGTTGTGGGCATATCCAGGAGTAGTTTTATGACCATGGTGGTAGTTCGACCCTTCTTCTGTCCCATGAACCTAAAGAAACACATATTTGACAAGGCTTTAGTAGGAGTTGTGGGCATTTCCAGGGGTAGTTTCATAACCCTGGTGGTAGTCTGACCCTTCTTCTGTACCATGAACCTAAAGAAACACATATTTGACA
>NC_066562.1:7260397-7265397 GCF_024679095.1 Eriocheir sinensis
ATTAGAGGTGGGGGGGGGAGGCCCACGGGGCAAGGTGAGGGATCATCGGCCCTGCAGCGGAGGAAGAAAGGAGGGAGGGGATGCGGGGCGTCTGGGTGGGGGGTGGGTTGGGGGGAGGCGGGGATGTGATTGAGGAAGGGGAAACATAGAGGGACAGGTGGAGGGTGCCGGGGAGGAAGGGGAGGAGGGGGGAAGGACGGGAAATATGCGGTGAGTTTACAGTGGAGGAGCCAGGTGGAGGTGAGTCAGGGGCGCGGGGTGTGGAGGAGGAGGAGGAGGAGGAGGAGGAGAGAAGGATATTAGAAAGAGGTGGATGAGTGAGGATGACAACGAAGAAATAGGCGCAGGAAGGAAAACCAAAGTAAAACACATCAAAGCAAACACATCATTGTCATTATCACAACAACAACAACAACAACAACAACAACTGATACCACCACTACCACCACCACCACCACCACAACTATCACCACCACCACCACCACCACCACTCTCCCCTCGTCACCTCTATCATCTCCCCGCCTGTCTCTCTCCCCGCACCGGGCTAAGATTATCTCCCAGACGTGATACCCCTCTTTCGGTACTCTCCCCTTCTCTCTCTCTCTCTCTCTCTCTCTCTCTCTCACATTCCCCTCTTTTGATTTTCGTCTGACATCATTGACCCACTCCCGGTGACCTCTCTCTCTCTCTCTCTCATATTGCGCATTGGTTTTGAGCTATGTAGCTAGCATACCTTCCTCCCCCTCCCTCTCTCTCTCTCTCTCTCTCTCTCTCTCTCTCTCTATCTCTTCTCTCATTCATTACCTCTCCTCACTTGTCATACCTCCATAACTACATTTCTCTCTCTCTCTCTCTCTCTCTCTCTCTCTCTCTCTCTCTCTCTCTCTCTCTTAAACCTTCCCTCTTCCCCATCTCTCACTCCTCCTCCTCCTCCTCCTCCTCCTCCTCTCCCTCCTCCTCCTCCCCCCCCTCTCTCTCCCCTCTCCGCAACGCCATGAACGAAATTAAACGCACAAGCCACACGATATAATTTTCGAATTGGTTATTATAGTTTATTGGCGGGAGTCTGAAACCATTTTGCGCTCTCTCTCTCTCTCTCTTATTGTCTATCTGTCTTTTTTTTGCTGTCTGTCTGTCTGTCTGTCTGTCGCATATGAAAAGAAACACCCTCAATATACCTTAATTAGGGCAGGAATGAGAGAGAGAGAGAGAGAGAGAGAGAGAGAGAGAGAGAGAGAGAGAGAGAGAGAGAGAGAGAGAGAGAGAGAGAGAGAGAGAGAGAGAGAGAGAGAGAGAGAGAGAGAGAGAGAGAGAGAGAGAGAGAGAGAGAGAGAGAGAGAGAGAAGGAAAAAAGAAGACGTATAAAAAGATAAGGAAGAATTTGATGAGAGAGAGAGAGAGAGAGAGAGAGAGAGAGAGAGAGAGAGAGAGAGAGAGAGAGAGAGAGAGAGAGAGAGAGAGAGAGAGAAAAAGGGGAAGGGAAAGCGTGGGAAGGGGACGTGTGGGCGAGGAGGAGGAGAAGGAGGAGGAGGAGGAGGAGGAGGGGAAGAGGAGGAAAGTGGGGGACAGGGAGAGAGTGGGAGGAAAGGAGAGGAAAATAGGTCGAGAAAGAGAGAAAGAGGAGTATGGAAGGAGGAGAGAGAGGGGGAGAGGGGAGGAAATGGGAGAGGGAAGAAAGGGGAGAGAAAAAAAAGATTGAATGGAGGAAAATATATAGGAGGAATGGGGAGTGGAGAGAAAGGGGAGGAAAGAAAGGGGAGGAAAGAAAGGGTGAGAGGAAGGGAAGAAGGGAAGGAGAAAGAGAAAGGAGGAGAAGGAGGAGAAAGAGAATGGAAGAGAAGACAGAGGGAAAGAGAAGGAGGGGAAAGAGTGAAGGAGAAGGAAAGTAGGATAAGGAAAGAAGGAAAAGGGAAAAGGAAAATGCAGAGAAGGAGAGGAGGAGGAGGAGTAGAAAAAAGAGAGGAGAGGAGAAAAGAGAAAGAAGGAAAGGGGTTAAGGAGAGAAGAAGGAAAAGGATGAGAGGATGAGAAGGAAAAGGAAGGAGAAGAGGAGGAGGAGAAGAAAAAAGAGAGGAGAGGAGAAAAGAGAAAGGAGAAAGAAGGAAAGGGGTTAAGGAGAGAAGAAGGAAAAGGAGAAGGAGAGGATGAGAACGAAAAGGAAAAGGAGGAGGAAACAAAAAGAGAAAAAAATAAACTAAAAAGAGAAACGAAAGAAGGAAGATGGAAAGGATAGAACATGAAGAGAAGGGAAGGAAAGAAATGAAGGAAGAAAGACAAAAAAAGAAATAGATAGACATAAGAAAAATATAGGAAAAAAGAAAGGAAGGAAAAATGAGAGAAAGGAAAACAAACAAAAAAGAAAACAGAATATACGAAAAAATAAAAGAAAATAAAGAAAAAAAGGAAATAGGAAGAAAGAAACGAAGGAGAAGAAAGGAAAACGTTGATTAGAAAAAGAAAAACTAAAAATGATAATCCTCTCTCTCTCTCTCTCTCTCTCTCTCTCTCTCTCTGAATCAGTGTAGATAGAAATATATCAAACAAAAACAAAGTCTGTAAACTCGCGTGGAATGTGTGTGTGTGTGTGTGTGTGTGTGTGTGTGTGTGTGTGTGTGTGTGTGTGTGTGTGTGTGTGTTACGGGTGGGCGCTAAAAGGAGTACAGAGTGAGCTATTTTTAACCAGAGAGAGAGAGAGAGAGAGAGAGATAGAGAGAGAGAGAGAGAGAGAGAGAGAGAGAGAGAGAGAGAGAGAGAGAGAGAGAGAGAGAGAGAGAGAGAGAATGATGACGTTTTTTCTGATTCATCTGTCACTTTAGAACGACTTTTCTCTCTCTCTCTCTCTCTCTCTCTCTCTCTCTCTCAATAATAGACACACGTGCTCTAAATAACCTTTTAATACGCCTCCTCCTCCTCCTCCTCCTCCTCCTCCTCCTCCTCCTCCTCCTCCTCCTCTTCCTCTTATACAGTTTAGGAAGATCGTAAACGTTTTAAATGAGAGAGAGAGAGAGAGAGAGAGAGAGAGAGAGAGAGAGAGAGAGAGAGAGAGAGCGCACATGATTCTTCAGCAGTAAACGGAGAAGCCAAAAGAATGTGTTTAGGTTATACGTGTTTAAGAGAGAGAGAGAGAGAGAGAGAGAGAGAGAGAGAGAGAGAGAGAGAGAGAGAGAGAGAGAGAGAGAGAGAGAGAGAGAGAGAGAGAGAGAGAGAGAGAGAGAGAGAGAGAGAGAGAGAGAGAGAGAGAGAGAGAATATAAATAGGTATAAATCGGTTACTCTTTTGACATCACACGCAAAATACTTTCCCGATCTTTTCCTCCTTCTTTTCCATCTTTTTTTGCACTTTATTTTCTTTTCCTAACTTTTTTCATCTATATTTTAACTCTTTTTTTTATTCCTCTTCTCTGTCCTATTCTTTTCCTCTTATTTTCCTGTTTTCATTTTCTTCCATCTTCTTCTTTTCCTTGCCTACATCCATTTATATCTTTCATCTTTTTTTTTTACTTTCCTATCTTCCTTTCTCTGTCTATTTCCATCTTCACCTGTTTACTTTTTTTCCTCCTGCTAATTCTGACATATTTTCCTTCCTCTATATTATTTTTTCCTATCTTTTCTCCATTTTCATTCCTTTGCACGATTTTTTTCTGCCTTTTCCTCATTTAATTTTCATGTTCGTATTTTTTTCATTTTTTTTCATTTCTACTTTTATGTTTGTCTCCTTTTCTTCATCTTGTTTTCCTTTATTTCTTTTTATTTTTTATTTTTCCATTACTTGAATCTTTTTTTTTTTATCGTTTTTCTATCTTTTCTTTCAAACTTTTCCGCCTTTTTCTTTCTTTTCCTCTTTCCCTTTCTTCCTTTGCTGTTTTCCATTTTTCTTTATTTTTTTTTCAACTTTTTTAATCTTTTTCTTTCCCTTCTTTAAAAGTTTCCCACCTTTTTCTTTCTTCCCTTTCTTTTCCTTTCTTCTTTTTCTTATTTTCCGATTTCTATTTTTCTTCTTTTCTTTTCTCTTCTTTTAAACTTTCTCATATTTTTCTTCCTTTCTTCCTTTTCTTATTTTCCCATTTCTATTTTTCTTCTTCTTCTTTTCCTTTCTCTTCTTTTAAACTTCTTCATTTTTCTTGCCCTTTTCCTTTCTTCCTTTTTATTTTTCTAAGTTTTTCTTCTTTTTATCTTTTTTCATCTTTTCCTTTCTCCTCTTTAAAACTTTCTCAAATTTTTCCTCTTTTCCTTTTTTCCTTTCTTCCTTTTTTTCTTATACTTCATCTTTTCCTTTCCCTTCTTTCAAACTTTCCCACCTTCTTCTTTCTTCCATTCTTTTCCTTCCTTCCTTCCTTTTTATTTTTTTATTTTCTTCTTTCTTTTCAATCACTTTCCATCTTCTCTTTTCTCTTTCAAACTTTCCCCACCCTTTTCTTCCCCTCCTTTTTCTTTCTTTCTTTCTTTCTTTTTTTTTGCTTCTTTCTTTTCAATCACTTTCCATCTTCTCTTTTCTCTTCTTTCAAAATTTCCCAACCTTTTTCTTCCCCTCTTCCTTTCCTCCTTTTTTTTGTCATTCTTTCCTTTCCCTTCTTTCAAACTTTCCCACCCTTTTCTGTCTTCCCTCTCCTTTCCTTCCTTCCTTTTTTCTTCTTTTCCTTCCTTTCTCCTTTTTTATTTTCCCATTTTCCCATTTTTCTTCCTTTATCATTTTCTATCTTCTCTTTTCTATCCTTTCAAAACTGTCTCACCTTCATCTTTCTTCCCCTTCTTTTCCTTTCTCCTTTTTTTAATTTCCCCATTTGTTTCTTCCTTCTTTACGCTTCCAAGAAAAAGAGAAAAAAAACATGTGAAATAAACACCTACCCATGACAGCTTGGCGTGTGTGGAATGCGGTGGGGAGGGGGGGGGGGAGGGGAGGAAGAGAGGAGGGAAGGGAGAGGAAGAAGATAGGAAGGGTGGGAACGGGAGGGAAGGAAAGGAAGGGAAGGAAGGAGAGGGAAGGGAGGAATGGGAAGGGAGG
>NC_066562.1:7272897-7277897 GCF_024679095.1 Eriocheir sinensis
TTGGCCTGGGAGGGAGAGAGAGAGAGGTAGTGTTATATTCAGTGTTTTAAAATCTAGGAGAATCATTAGAAGGGATAAGAAGCTGGAGATAAGGTCACAGTACTTGGTAACACTGGTCTGAAGAGAGAGAGAGAGAGAGAGAGAGAGAGAGAGAGAGAGAGAGAGAGAGAGAGAGAGAGAGAGAGAGAGAGAGAGAGAGAGAGAGAGAGAGAGAGAGAGAGAGAGAGAGAGAGAGAGAGAGAGTGTTAGATATTGAGACGTTTTTAAGATGCTAAGAAATGAGAGAAAAGCAAAGAGAAGATAGAAGGAAAGGGGAAGAGGAAAACAGCTAAGGAGGGAAAGAGGAAAGGGAGGAAAGAAACGAGTGGAGATGGAGGAAGAAAAAAAAGGAAAACGTCGAGAATCACTGTAATGGAAAAGAAAAAAAGACTTGGGTATAATGAACGTTTGTGCGTATAATGAACGTTTGTAGAGTGAACGTTTGTAGAGTGAACGTTTGCAGGTCTCTTTGGTAACGTTTGTCTGCAGCGAGAGAAGAGAATAAGAGAGGAAAACAGCAGATAGAGGAAGACGAAAGGAAGAAAAGAAGTAAAAACAGGAAAAAATAGAATATGGAGAAAGAGAGAAAGAAAGAATGGGGGAGATGGAGAGAGAGAGAGAGAGAGAGAGAGAGAGAGAGAGAGAGAGAGAAGAAGAGAGGAAAGCAGCAGAGAAGAGAAAGAGGAAGGAGAGGAAAGAAAAGAGTGGAGATGGAGGAAGGAAGAAAAAGAGAAAAAAAGGAATATAGAGAAAGAAAGAGAGAAAGGAGGAAATAGAGAGAGAGGGAAAAATATGTATGTAGAGTCAGACTTGAAAAAAAAAAAACGAAAAAGATCATAATAAAACAAACAAACATACGAACAGACACACACACACACACACACACACACACACACACACACACACAAGCACATACGCCCCCCCCCACCAATCTTGCCCCCCTCCCCTCCCTCCCCCCTGCGTCAATAACAAGCCAGCTACCCATCACAGTCCGTCTTGATGGGGGGAGGGGGGGGAGGGGTGAAATGTTACCAACCCCCCCTTCCCTCTTACCCTTTTCTCCCCTTTCTCTCTCTCTCTCTCTCTCTCTCTCTCTCTCTCTCTCTCTCTCTAACGTGGAGGAGAAGGAGGAGGAGGAGGAAGAGATGAATGGGGGAATGAAAAAAGAGAGGGAGGGAGGGAAGGAGGAGGAAGAGAGGGACAGAGAAATGAGAAAGGGAAGGATAAAGGTGAAGGAGGGAGGGAAGGAGGAAGGAGGGAGAGAAGGAGGGAGGGAGAGAGAGAAACAAGAGGAAGCAGTTTCATTACTCAGACTTGCAACTTAGGAGGGAGGGAGAGAAGGAGGAGGAGGAGGAGAGGAAGGAAGAGAAGGAAGGAGGAAGGGAAAGGGAAGGAAGGAAGAAAGGAATGAGTGAGAAGGTGGAGAGTGATGCAAGGAAGGAAGGAAGGAAGGAAGGGAAGGAAGGAAGGAAGGAATGAGAAGAGAAGGTGAAGAGAGGAAGGAAGGAAGAGAGGAAAATACAGCAAAGGGAAGATGGAAGAAAAGGAGAAGAGGAAAACAGAAGAGGAGAGAAAGACGAAAGGGAGGAAAGAAACGAGTGGAGATGGAGGAAGGAAGAAAATAGGAAGAAAAAAGGGAAAAAGAAGAAGAAGGAATGGGAGAAACAGAGAAAGGAAAAGATGGAGGAGAAGGAAAGGAAGAGAGAAATGGGAGAAATAGCGATAAGGAAAGGAAAAAAAGGGAAAATAGGAAATGGAAAGAATAAAGAAGGAAAGGAGGAGATAGGAAAATGGAGAGAGAGAGAGAGAGAGAGAGAGAGAGAGAGAGAGAGAGAGAGAGAGAGAGAGAGAGAGAGAGAGAGAGAGAGAGAGAGAGATTAACCACCACAACCACTACCACCACCACCATCACCATCATCACCACCACCACCACCATCACCACCACCATCACCATCACCATCACCACCACCATCATCACTATCACTATAAATCATTGTCTATTGTTTAGTGAGAGAACAAGAGAAGCTTACCTCCTCCTCCTCCTCCTCCTCCTCCTCCTCTTCCTCCTCCTCCTTATCCCTCTGTCCTTCATTTCCCTTAATTGCCTTTCCTCCTTTCCTTCATCTCTTTCTCTCCTTTCTCCCTCTTCCTCCTCCTCCTTCCTTCCTTCCTTCGCTTTTTCCTTCTTTCTTTTGCTTCTCCTTCTTTTCTTTCCTCTCTTCCCTTTCATTCTTTTCTGGTTCATATTTTCCTCCCTCCTCCTCCTCCTCCTCCTTCTCCTCCACCTTGCTCCTTTCTTCCTCCTTTTCTAATTTTTCCTCCTCCTGTTTCCTCCATCCTCATTTTCCTTGCTTTCCTCCTCCTTCCCTCTTCCTCTCCCTTCCTCTCCCTTTTCCATTTTCTTCTTCCTTCCCTTTTCCTTCACTTCCTTTCCTTTTTCCGTCTTTCTTTTCCTTTCTTTTGTATTTTTCTTTTCTTCTTTCCTTCTTCTCTCCTCCTCCATTTCCTCTTCCTCCTCCTCCCTCCCTCTCTTAAGTAGTGACTCAGGTGTGAAAGAATAGAGGAGGAGGAAGAGGAGGAGGAGGAGGAGGAGGTGGAGGATGAGGAAGAGGAGAAGGAGGGAGGGAATGTGGAGGAAGGAAATATTGTATGCATGGAGAGATTGAGATGAACAGGGAGAGAGAGAGAGAGAGAGAGAGAGAGAGAGAGAGAGAGAGAGAGAGAGAGAGAGAGAGAGAGAGAGAGAGAGAGAGAGAGAGAGAGAGAGAGAGAGAGAGAGAGAGAGAGAGAGAGAGAGAGAGAGAGAGAGAGAGAGAGAGAGAGAGAGAGAAATTAACATATGAAATTTCGTTTTAACATGGATACTGCGTGCGTGCCTGAGTGCGTGTGCGTGTGAGTGTGTGTGTGTGTGTGTGTGTGTGTGTGTGTGTGTGTGTGTGTGTGTGTGTGTGTGTGTGTGTGTGTGTGTGTGTGTGTGTGTGTGTGTGTGTGTGTGTGTGTGTGTGTGTGTGTGTGTGTGTGTGTGTGTGTGTGTGTGCGCTTGGCATGGGATTGGAAATGCAAATTGAACGTGTATAGTTCTGGTTTTCATGATCTTAAATTCACTTATACTGCTTTGTGTGTGTGTGTGTGTGTGTGTGTGTGTGTGTGTGTGTGTGTGTGTGTGTGTTTGATAGATAGATAGATAGATAGATAGATAGAGAGAGAGAGAGAGAGAGAGAGAGAGAGAGAGAGAGAGAGAGAGAGAGAGAGAGAGAGAGAGAGAGAGAGAGAGAGAGAGAGAGAGAGAGAGAGAGAGAGAGAGAGAGAGAGAGAGAGAGAGAGAGAGAGAGAGAGAGAGAGAGAGAGAGAGAGAGAGAGAGAGAGAGAGAGAGAGAGAGAGAGAATAAGGTAATTCAGCTCACAATATACCACTTAGGAGCAGAAGGAAGGGAGGAGGAGGAGGAAGAGGAGGAGGAGGAGGAGGAGGAGGAGGACGATAAAATTAAGGAAATATGAATAAGGAGAAAGTGGAAGAGGAGGAAAGGAATAAAAATGAAGATAATGGGAGGAAGAGAAGGGAAGGGAAGGGAAGTAAAGGAAAGGGAAAGGAAGGGAAGGGAAGGAAGGAAGGAAGGAAAGGGAGAAAGGGAAGGAAAGGGAAGGGAAGTAAAGGAAAGGAAGGGAAGGGAAGGGAAGTGAAGGAAAGGGAAAGGAAGGAAAAGGAAGGAAGGAAGGAAGGAAGGAGGGAGAGGAAAGGGAAAGAAGGAAAGAAATGGAGATAGAAGAGGAAAGAAGAGAATAGGAAGGAAGGAAGGAAGGAAGAAAGGGAAGGGAAGGGAAGTAAAGGAAAGGCAAAGAAGGAAGGAAATGGAGATGGAAGAGGAAAGAAGAGAATAGGAAGGAAGGAAGGAAGAAAGAAAGGAAGGAAGGAAGGGAAGAAAGACAGGATAAGAAAGAAGACAGGGAAGAGGATGGGAGAAGGAAAAACAGCTACTACTACTACTACAACTACTACTACTACTACTACTACTACTACTACTACTACTACTACTACTACTACTACTACTACTACTTCTACTAACGAGACTTTCCTTAGCCGGCGTGAAAGAGAAAGAAGATGAATTAGAGGCAAAATTAATACCTAGAAAATTAATTCGAGAGAGAGAGAGAGAGAGAGAGAGAGAGAGAGAGAGAGAGAGAGAGAGAGAGAGAGAGAGAGAGAGAGAGAGAGAGAGAGAGAGAGAGAGAGAGAGAGAGAGAGAGAGAGAGAGAGAGAGAGAGAGAGAGAGAGAGAGAGAGAGAGAGAGAGAGAGAGAGAGAGAGAGAGAGAGAGAGAGAGAGAGAGAGAGAGAGAGAGAGAGAGAGAGAGAGAGAGAGAGAGAGATGCTCATTGGTTCATATCGAGTCGCTTTAAACTCTTTCTCTTTCCAAGGTAAATTTTTCCTCCTAATTGAGTTGCCGTAAAAGGAGAGGAGGGAACAAAAGAGGAGGAGGAGGAGGAGGAGGAGGAGGAGGAGGAGAAGGAGGAGGAGGAGGGAACACGGAAGAAAGGAAGCATAGAAAAAAACGAGAGAGAGCGAGAAATGAGATAAGGAAGGAGGGAAGGAGAGGAGGAAGGAAGGAAGGAAGGAAGGAAGGAAGGAAGGAATGGATAGAAGGAAGGAAGGAAGGAAGGAAATAAAAGAAGAAAGAATAGAAGGAAGGAAGGAAGGAAGGAAGCAAGGAAGGAAGGAGGGAAGGAAGCAAGGAATGGATAGAAGGAAGGAAGGAAGGAAGGAAGGAAGGGAAAGAAATGAAGAAAGGGTAGAACGAAGGAAGGAAGGAAGGAAGAGAGAAGAGGAAATAGAGGAAAAGATTGAAGGAAAGAAGAATAGAGAAGAAATAAAGGTGATGATGAAGGAAAGGAAAGAAAGAAAGAAGGAATGAAGGAAAGAAGGAAGGGAGGAATGAAGATGGAGAGAAGAAGCCATGAAGGAAAG
>NC_066562.1:7285397-7292897 GCF_024679095.1 Eriocheir sinensis
GGAGGTTTTGGTAATGGCTCTCCAGGCACTGCACGAGGAGGTGAAGCCCTTGGCCCAGCGTTGACAAATTACCGTACACACCGTATTTGCATTTTCGTACTTTCTGACTGATAGCTAGAGCAGTGTTTGGAGGCTTGCTGGATGAAGCATTACAGTCTGGTGTGGACATCGAGATCTCGGAAAATTTCACATTCCTTGGTGGCGAAGCTCAAAGCAACGATGAGTCTTGCCAGGAAGTCTTACAGCGTCTTGGCCTGGCGCTCGGTGTTAACCCGGTAGCAGCGACGGACCAAATTTGTGGCTTTACCGTGTACCAGCGATGAGCCAAATTTCTGCCATGATATAAAGCTCCCAAAATAGATGATGCATAAACTGATCACACATGCGTTGATATATATTATGAAATGGTTTACGTGAGTGATGATTCTTTCTCATTATTTTACTTAGAGGGGCCCTTACCTAACCTAACCTAACCTAAGAAACATGACCCCCGCAGCTACCGGGTTAATTAAGGACTCCCCCAGCACGAGTTTTGGCGTTGGCGATACCTGAGTAACAGACAGATCCGTGGTTTGCTCTATGGCTGTGAGACTTGGGATTTGGGACTTGGGGAGGCAGATGGTGTGGGCCTTAGGTAATGTGTCTACCTGGAAACGTGGGATTTCACTGCAATGACTGTATCAAACTGGCGGCCACTCGATAAGACCGGATCGAGCCCTGCAGAGTCCCTGAACACCTCGTTCGGTAAGTCCGCCACGCCGCTGGACACTCCGGGAGGTTATTTTTTTGGGGTCTTATTCTGCCGCCTTTAATGTAAACAATTATTATTATTATTATTATTATTATTATTATATTTTTTTATTTTTTTTTTACAACAAAGGAGACAGCTCAAGGGCACAAAAAAAGGAAACAATAATAAAAAAAAATAGTAACAGTATATAGTAGTAATAATAGTAGTAGTAGCTATTGTAGTAGTAGTAGTAGTAATAGTAGTAGAAGTAATAGTAGTAATTGTAGTAGCTGTCATAATATAGTAGTGGTGTTGGAAGGAGTAGACCCATATGTAGTAGAAGTAGACAGAGAAGGAGGAAGAGGAGGAGGAGTAGGAGAAGGAGGAGGAGGAGGAAAAACCAGACGGATAGCCAGACAGACACACACGAAGAACGGAAGAAGCGAACACACACACGAACGAACGAAGGAGGCAGGAAGGGAGGGTGATGGAGGAGGAGGGAGAGGCGTAACGGGAGGAGGAGGAGGAGGAGGAGGAGGAGGAGGATGGAAAGCGGGTACGAAAGGATACGAAGGAAGGAGGAGGTGGAGAGGAGGTAGGGAGGGAGGGAGGGTGGGAGGGAGAGAAGGAGGGAGGGAGGAAGGGAGAGAGGGAGGGAGGGAGGTGGAGCAAATTCCTCCACATACCTTAGAGCAGGTGTACATGAATTTCTCTCTCTCTCTCTCTCTCTCTCTCTCTCTCTCTCTCTTCTAAACCTGTTTCTTTCACCTAATTAACCCATGAGGGAGAGAAGGTAGAGAAGGGAGAGGAGGGAAGAGAGAGAGAGAGGGAGAGGGAGGAGAGAGGGATAGGTGAAGGGAGAAAAGGGAGAGGAAAGGGAGAGGAAAGGGAGAGGGAGAGGATTGAGGTGGATGTTCTATGAGGTATGTTAGGAAGAGGGGGGTGAGAGAGAGAGAGAGAGAGAGAGAGAGAGAGAGAGAGAGAGAGAGAGAGAGAGAGAGAGAGAGAGAGAGAGAGAGAGAGAGAGAGAGAGAGAGAGAGAAGGGGGATATGATGATTATTAGGATAAGGAAACAAGAGAAGAAGAAGAAGAAGAGGAGGAGGAGGAGGAGGAGGAGGAGGAGGAGGAGGAGGAAACATGGAAACATGGAAACATGGAAACGCAGGCAACAGAAAGCCTATTGGCTCATTACGAGGTTGCCCGTTCTGGTGATTTAATCTGCTCGACAGCCTGGGGCCTGGGGAGCAGATGAAAGCACCTCGATATTGAGGAGCAGATGAAAGCGCCTCGATATTGAGGAGCAGATGAAAGCAACTCAATATTCAGTTTACTCCCGACGCAGCGAAGTGACGGTCGATTCTATATTTGAAGGAGTTGATAGTATTCGCATTTACTACTTCTGAAGGAAGATTGTTCCAGTGACGGATGACTCGGTTTGAAAAGAAACTCCTTCCGATGTCTGTGTTACATCGACTAGACTGAATGGGTAAACCGTTATTTCTAGTTCTTAGGTTGGTTTGCAATTCAAAGAAATTGGAGTAATCGACGTTATTGAATTTTTTTAGATACTTGAAGACTTGAATCATATCTCCTCGTAGGCGTCTTTTCTCCAATGTAAAGAGATTGAGTCGCTTGAGTCGTTCCTCGTACGGTTGAGCCCTTAAGGTTGGTATCATTTTCGTGGCGCGTCGTTGAATCCTTTCCAGTAAATCAATGTCCTTTCTGTAATTAGGAGACCAGAACTGTACTGCATACTCGAGGTGCGGTCTTACCATGGAATTATACAAGGATAGCATCACGTCTGGCGTTTTACACTCGAAGTTCCTCGCTATGAACCCGAGCATAGTGTTGGCTTTGTTGTATGCTTTTTTACAGTGATTCGCGTGTTTCAGGTCACTGCTGATAGTGACTCCAAGATCCTTTTCCTCCTGCATCGCTTGCAGAGGTCTCCCATTCATGATGTATGTGGTTACTATTTCTGTACCCAATGTGCATGACTTTGCATTTGTCAACATTAAAGGACATTTGCCATTTTTCCGACCATTCGATAATGTGATTGAGGTCTTTCTGAATGATTTCGCAGTCGGTCTTTGTGAGTAGAGGGCCTTTCCCCCCACCTTAGTGTCATCAGCAAATTTCGATATTGTGGATTTCAGTCCTGATTCGAGGTCGTTGATATATATGATGAAGAGAATGGGTCCCAGCACTGACCCTTGAGGCACTCCTAGTGACTAGTGACTGGAAGCCAATCGAAGGCTGTCCGTTGAGTAGTACTCGTTGTTTTTTCGTCGGTGAGCCAATCTCTTATCCACGCGATCAGATTGGCTCCAATGCCCGCCGAGTGCAGTTTCTAAGGAGTCGCTGCGGTACCTTGTCGAAGGTGTCGAGCTTTCTGAAAGTCCAGGTATATAACATCACTGGGGATGTGGGCATCCCAGTTCTTATATATGCCTTGGAAGAAGTCTAATAGATTCGTTAGGCAGGAGCGCTTGTTTCTGAAGCCATGCTGGGTGTCGGAGCTTACATTATTGTCTTCTAGAAACTTAACAAGTTTGTCTCTCTTCATCTTTTCGCGTAGTGTTCCTGCCACTGCTGTCTAAGTTCTGGGCCTGTAGTTTAATGCAACGCTTTTGTCTCCTTTTGAAATTGGTGTTACGTTCGCCATCTTCCAGTCTTCCGGGACCTTTTTCAATTGAACAGACTGGTTGAATATGTTAGTGAGTGGCTGAAGTATTTGTTGTTTAAGCTCTTTAATAACCGCGGGGACAAACCGTCAGGTCCTGTTGACTTGTTCGTGTCGAGTTTATCCAAATACTTTTCACTTCTTGGTCGCATACTGAGTCAATTTTCAGGGGCGTGATTCCCCTCGGGGGGTCAGGGTTCTCGGGCATGGTTTCGATGTTCTCGACTGTGAATACGGATGCGAAGTTACTGTTGAGGATTCTGGCCATCTGTTTACTGTCCTGAGTTGCAGCTCCAGTCTCGTCTGTCAGGGGACCAATATTGATTTTACTTTCTTTTCGATCTGATGTATGTGAAGAATTTTTGAGTTTGTCTTGATGTCACGCGCTATTTGTTTTTCGTAGTTGCGTTTACTACTCCGAATAAGGGTGCGACAAGCTCTGAGGCTGTTGTGGTACTGAGTACGGGCTTCGGCCGTGTCATTCTCTTTCATTAGGTGATAATTCCTTTTTTAAGTTTACCGCCCTTTTATTTCTCTGGTCATCCACGGTGGATCTACGGCACCATTTACTCGCCTGGGTTTCGTCGGCACTGTAGCCTTTTCTACTTCACCCCAAAAGCTTATCTTTGAAGTTGTTCCACACGTTGTCGATTGTATTGTCGGTTAGGTGAAGTTGGTCCCAGGTCGCGGAGGAAGCAGCTCACGGCTAGGTTGACATTTGCTTTTTTGTAGTCTGGTATCACTGACGGATTGTCTACGAGTTTGTGACTTATGTTGACATTGAAACGGATTAAGTGGTGATCGCAACCGTTAATTTTTTCACCAACTTCACAGTCGCGAATGAGGTCGGGGTCGCTTACTAATACCAGATCCAGCAGATTGTTTTCTCTTGTTGGTTGAGTTATAACTTGTTACAAGTGAGGAACGAATCCTCCACCATTTCTATAAGCCTGTTACCCTCTTGATCTCCAGTCAATTGTCCCCAGTCAATGTTAGGGCAATTAAAGTCCCCAATTATTATTGCTTGTTTACTTTGTGTTAAAGAGTGAAGCTCTTCGTACAGGGCAGTGTCATCGGCTGCTTGTTGTTTTGGAGGCCTGTATACGGTCGCAAGTGTTAGTTTTTATTATTCGCAGTTATTTCACATAGACGGAGTCGTAATTTCTGCATCCTGTTTGTCTATTTTTATGGCAGGGAGCGTACTTTTTACGTAGCAAATTACCCTCCTCCTTTCTTGTGCATTCGATTTTTTGGAAGCTGTACCCGGAAATGACAGTTCAGATACTAGATGCAGAGTTGGCCCAAGTCTCTGTGATGGCTACCACATCTGGTTTCTCAGTTGCAATATACGCCCCATTTCGTCCTTTTGGGTAATAGACTGCGTGCATTTGTGTACAAAATGGAAATGTGACTACTGGTTTGGCCGCGTTGAGTTGAATGAGTTCGCTTGTCGGAGGCGTCGTTGGTTACACAGTTTCTTGCAAGCCGCATCGACGCTACGGTTCGGTTGATCAAGGGTTGCCTTTGCCTTGCCCTCGCCTCCAGTTTTTTGAATAGCTTTTCGAGAAGCTTTCAACTGCATCGTTCAGGAGCCTTCCTAGCCGCGCCGAACCAACCTCGTTCAAGTGGAGTCCGTCCTCCCAAAACAAATCTGGGCGCTGGTTGAAGTGATGCCATGCGTTCGTGAACCCTACGCCTTCATCGTTACATAACTGCTTTAGACTAGTGTTGACGCCGTACGCTTTACTGTTGTTGTATCCGGCGAACGTATTGACTCTCGGTAGAATTCCAGAGACGATGATGTGGGGGGACTTGGTCTTGTATTTCCGAATGACTTGACGGTATTTTGCTAACAGGTCCTGAATTTGAGTTGACTGAAGGTCGTTGGTTCCCGCATGGATCAGATACACATATTAGGATACATATACATATTAGGAGGCTATTGAGCACGTCTTGAAAGAAAGGAACAAAGGAATGAATGAATAAATGAGGGAATGAAAGAAGAAAGAAAGGAAGGAAGGAAGGAAGGAAGATAAGAATGTACGAAATAAAAGGAAGAAGGAAGGAAGGAAGGGAAGGAAGAAATGGATAAAGGAAGGAAGGAAAGAAGGAGTAGAGAAAGAGAGGAAAGAAGGAAAGAAAGGGAAAATATTACGAAGGAAGGAAAAAGGAAGGAAGGAAGAAAGGAATTAAGGAAGGAAAAAAGGAAGAAAGAAAGGAAGGAAGGAAGGAAGGAAGAAGAGTGTGAAGGAGTAATCAAGTTAAGCTAATTGAATGGAAAGAGAGAGAGAGAGAGAGAGAGAGAGAGAGAGAGAGAGAGAGAGAGAGAGAGAGAGAGAGAGAGAGAGAGAGAGAGAGAGAGAGAGAGAGAGAGAGAGAGAGAGAGAGAGAGAGAGAGAGAGAGAGAATAAAGAAAGGAAAGTTGATAACACACACACACACACACACACACACACACACACACACACACACACACACACACACACACACACACACACACACACACACACACACACACACACACACAAACAGTATTCCAGACAAACAGCTGTAGACAAAACAATCCTCCTCCTCCTCCTCCTCCTCTTCCTCCTCCTCCTCCTTCTCCTTCTCCTCTGTGACGCAAGATACCTGCTAATTGGCTAGACAGGTGAGCCCAAAATAACACCTGGAGAGAGAGAGAGAGAGAGAGAGAGAGAGAGAGAGAGAGAGAGAGAGAGAGAGAGAGAGAGAGAGAGAGAGAGAGAGAGAATGGGAGCATAAGACTGTCATTGCATATGTATGTCTGCGTGTGTGTGCGTGTGTGTGTGCGTGTGTATGTCTGCGTGTGTGTGTGTGTGTATGTGGTAATGTAGATTGAGGTGAAGTGCATATGTGAGAGAGGAGTACTAATCTCTCTCTCTCTCTCTCTAATTATATATCAATGGTAGACTTTCAACTTCCTCCCCCTCCTCCTTTTCCTCTCCTCCTCCTCCTCCTCCTCCTCCCACCTTCTCTTCCTTCTACTACTACTACTACTACTACTACTACTACTACTACTACTACTACTACTTCAACCGCCACCAGTAACATTTCCACCATTCCTCCTGTCCACTGTACCCCTGTCACCCCCCCCCACCACCACCTGAATTGTCTCTCTCCTTCACTAAAACATTTAAAAAGTTACTGATAAGGGGTGGATATTAAATTCTCTCTCTCTAGTAGTAGTAGTAGTAGTAGTAGTAGTAGTAGTAGTAGTAGTAGTATATAGTAGTAAGTAGTATATATAAAAAGTAGTAGTAGTAGTAGTAGTAGTAGTAGTAGTAGCAGTAGTAGTAGTAGTAGTAGTAGTAGTAGTAGTAGTAGTAGTAGTAGTAGTAGTAGTAGTAGAAGTAGTAGTAGAAGTAGTAGTAGTAGTAGTAGTAGTAGTAGTAGTAGTGGTAGTAATAATAGTATAAGTAATGATAGTAGAAGTAGAAGTAGTGTTGGTAGTGGAAGTAGTAGCAGTAGTAGTAGTAGTAGTAGTAGTAGTAGTAGTAGTAGTAGAAGCAGAAACAGTAGCAGGAACAGTAGCAGTATCAACAGCAGGATCAGCAGGAGAGGAGTTGAAAAAACGAAAAAAATCGCCCTGCTTGGGAAAACCCGCGTCGAAGAAGGTGAAGTGAGATGACCCGGATGTGTCAGCGCTACAGCCGGGGCCCTCACACTTCACACCGCACTCCTCCTAACGCCCCGAGTCCCCCGCTATGTTGCTCTCTTTGCTATCCGAATTTCTAATGCAAGAGTTAAACAGGATCTCACTGCCACAACTTTTCTCGCGATGCTTAAGAACTGATTACCCTTCACACCTCGGCCCGCACAATCTGCCTCCTAACACCCAGAATCCGCCACTATGTTGCTCTCATTGCTATCCAAGTTTCTGATGCAAGAGTTAAGCAGGATCTCACTTTCAGAAATTTTATCGCGCTGTTTAAGAAGTGATTGCCCTTCACACCTTGGCCCGCACCAGCTACCTTCTAACACCAAGAATCACATGCTATGTTGCTCTCTTTGTTATCCAAGTTTCTGATGCAAGAGTTAAGCAGGATCTCACTACCACAACTTTTC
>NC_066562.1:7300397-7302897 GCF_024679095.1 Eriocheir sinensis
ATGGTAGGGAAGGGAAGGGAGAAAGGAAGGGAGGGAAGGGAAGGAAAGGGAGAATGAAGGGAGAAAGAGAAAAAAAAGAAGAGAAGGAACAGAGAGATGGGAGGAAGGGAGAGAAAGGGAAAGGAGAAAAGGGAGATAAAAAATAAAGGAAGGGAGGGAAGGGAGGGAAGGGAAGGGAGGAGGAAGGGAGGGAAGGAAAGGGAGAATGAAGGGAGAAAGAGAACAAAAAAGAAGAGAAGGCACAGAGAGATGAGAGGAAGGAGAAAGAGAAAGGAGAAAAGGAGATAAAAATAAAGGAAGGAGGGAAGGAGGAGGAAGGAAGTGGAGAAGGAAGGAGGAAGGAAGGAAAGGGAGAATGAAGGGAGAAAGAAAAAAAAAGAAGAGAAGGAATAGAGAGATGGGAGGTAGGGAGAGAAAGGGAAAGGAGAAAAGGGAGATAAAAAATAAAGGAAGGGAGGGAAGGGAGGGAAGGGAAGGAAGTGGAGAAGGAAGGGAGGGAAGGGAAGGAAAGGGAGAATGAAGGGAGAAAGAGAAAAAAAAAGAAGAGAAGGAACAGAGAGATGGGAGGAAGGGAGAGAAAGGGAGAGGAGAAAAGGGAGATAAAAAATAAAGGAAGGGAGGGAAGGAAAGGGAGAAAGGAAGAACATGTGAGTCAGTGGGACGCATGTGTATTGATTGAGAACGTACACACACACACACACACACACACACACACACACACACACACACACACACACACACACACACCTTATACGCGTACGGTAATTAGTCTGCACACACCTGGGCCCGGGACGAACAGGTGTAAGCGAAAGTGATTCATAAAGACGTTTAAGCGAGGCCATTCTGGGAAATGTGGTAGTAGTAGTAGTAGTAGTAGTAGTAGTAGTAGTAGTAGTAGTAGTAGTAGTAGTAGTAGTAGTAGTAGTGGTAGTAGATCAACTAAAGTAAATCAAGTAGTATCAACAGTTCTACTACTACTACTACTACTACTGCTGCTACTCTCTCTCTCTCTCTCTCTCTCTCTCTCTCTCTCTTCCTTCCTTCCTTCCTTTCTTCCTTTCAGGCTATTTTTCCCTTTCTTCTTCTCTTCTCTTTTCCTTCCTTTCTCTCTCTCTTTCTCTCCTCCCTCTCCCTCTTCCTCTCCTTCCTGGCTATCCTCCTTCCTTCCCTCCTCCCTCCTCCCCTCCCTCCTCCCTCGATCCCTCTCTCCTCTCTCCTTTCCCTTCCCCTCTCCCTCTCTCTCTCTCTCTCTCTCTCTCCCTCCTCGGGGCAGAGGGAGAGAGGGAGGAAAGGGGTATGAGAGAGAGAGAGAGAGAGAGAGAGAGAGAGAGAGAGAGAGAGAGAGAGAGAGAGAGAGAGAGAGAGAGAGAGAGAGAGAGAGAGAGAGAGAATGCCGAAATAGCCTGTTCCTTTAAAGAAATGTTGAAAACCACGTCGGGAGAGAGAGAGAGAGAGAGAGAGAGAGAGAGAGAGAGAGAGAGAGAGAGAGAGAGAGAGAGAGAGAGATTATGAATGGCTGTTTCCTTGCATATTTCTCTAATTAAACTTCCACCACCACCATCTACTACCACCACTACTACTACTACTACTACTACTACTACTACTTCGTTCTACTTAATCTTATATATATTTTTTCATTTCTTCATTTCCATATAGATTACAACACACACACACACACACACACACACACACACACACACACATATCCGCTTTCATCTCAATATGCTACCGACGATTCTCTCTCTCTCTCTCTCTCGCGTCCTGAATTCTGTTTGACGGTTCCTCATTTGGTTATATATTTCGGGATATCTCTTTCCTTGTCCCCCCCCCCCTCTCTCTCTCTCTCTCTCTCTCGACCCAATACCAAGACACATCCACGAAATCAATGAGACCGTCTGATACGCGTTAGTGACAGGTATAACTTAATTTGGTGCTAAAGTCGGTTCTGGTAAGTGTGTCTGGTACGAGTGTGCGTGAATCTGGTGCCAAAGTAGGGTTTTGGTACGCTGATTTCGCCTACTGGTTTTGTATTTTAAGTAGAGGGGCGAAGAATATATTTTATTTATTTTATTTTTTTTTTTTACAGCAGTCACTTCAAGGGCATAAAAAAGAAAAATAATGTAAAAAAAAGTCGTGCTCTGATCTAAAAAAAAAAAAAAAAAAAAAAGGCTAGATAGCGCGTTTTTAGTGTGTAAGGACGGTTTTGCCAGACGGTTTTGGTTTTCACATTATTTTCAAAGGCCTCAGTTTAGATCAGTCGGGTTCGTTAAACTATCACTAGGCTCAAAAAGATGTCCGTGGAAATAGTAATGCAACCTCTACCAAAGCCTTGTCAAACTATTTCTGATCCTAACACAACCTCTACCAAAGCCTTGTCAAACTATTTCTGATCCTAACACAAACTCTATCAAAGCCTTGTCAAACTATTTCTGATCCTAACACAACCTCTATCAAAGCCTTGTCAAACTATTTCTGATCCTAACACAACCTCTACCAAAGC
>NC_066562.1:7307897-7310397 GCF_024679095.1 Eriocheir sinensis
GTATTCACAAACTCATTAGCCTATCAGGGGCTGGGATCGTCTTGTAGCTGAGTTATGATTGGTTGGCGGCGGGGCGGCGAGGGGGGGTGTCTCGGACTGTTTTTGGGGAATTAAAATAGGGAAAGGTGTTGGTGATGTCCGAGGCTGAGATCGTCTTGTGCCTTAGATATGGTTAGGTAGATAAAGGGGGGGGTCTCGGATGTGTTAGGTGTTCTTGATGTCCGAGACTGGGATCGTCTTGCGCCTTAGTTATGGTTAGTTATGGGAAAAGGGGTGTCTCGGATGTGTTAGCTATTGCAGATGTCCGAGGCTGGGATCGTCTTTGGTTTGGTTATGGTTAGTTGCTCGAATGGGGGTGTCTCGGATATTTTAAAGAGGGGTGTCTCGGATACTTTCAAGGGGGGGTGGTATTGTTGGTGTCCGAGGCTGGGATCGTCCTGTGCCTTAGCTAAGATTAGGTAAATAAACGGGGGTGTCTCGGATGTTTTGTTGAGTGTCTTTGAAGTCCGGGGCTGAGATCGTCTTGGACCTTAGTTATAATTCGAAAGCAATGTATCTCGGACGGGAGTGCTTGCTGTCCGAGGCTGGGATCGTCTTGTGCCTTAGTTATGATGAGTTAGACGAAGGGCAACGCTAATGGGTGTCTCGGATCTTACTTTTGACGGAGTTTGAAAAGAGAAAGAAGCAGAAAGAGACGAGAGAAATATTATAATAACGTAATAAATGAGATGAAAGAGAAGCTGAGGATGATGATAATAACGAGGAGGAGGAGGAGGAGGAGGAGGAGGAGGAGGAGGAGGAGGAGAGAATAAAGATAATGACATTGAGAAAATAGAAATATATAACTTTTTTCTCTCTTTCTTTTTCATTCTCTTTCTTTCCTCTCCTCCTGTTCAATCTCCCCCCCCCCTCTCTCTCTCTCTCTCTCTCTCTCTCCATCAGATACGAGTTTTCATTAGCCTTTCCCTCCCTTCTCCCTCCCAGGGCATAGAGAGAAAGGGAGGGAAGGGAGATAAAGGGAGGGAGGGAGGGAGGGAGGGAGGGAAGGAAGGGAGGGAGGGAGGGAGGGAAGGGAGAGAAAGGGTCATTATCAAGGCTGCTGGTGACATCTAAGGGAGAATAAGGGAGATAAAAGGGAGTGAGAGGGAGGAAAAGGAAAGGAAGGGAGAGAAAAAGGGAGGAAAAGGAAGGGAGATAAAAGGAAGAGAAAGGGAGAATAAGGGAAAGAAAAGTAGGAAAAGGGGAAGAAAGGGAGATAAAAGGGAGAGAAAAGGGAGGAAAAGGAAAGGAAGGGAGATAAAAAGGAGAAAAAAGGGAGGAAAAGGGAGAAAAAGGGAGGAAAAAGGGAGAAAAAAGGGAGGAAAGGGAGATAAAAGGGAGGAAAAAGGAGAGAAAGGGAAAAGACGAGGAAAACAAGAAATACTGTAAGGAAAAGAATGGAAAAGGAAGGAAAGGGAGAGGAAAGGGAGGGAAAGGAAAAAAAGGGAGAGAAAGTGAAAGTGAGAGGAGAAGGAGAAGAGGAAAAAAATGTGGATATTACTAAAAGTTCATAACTCTCTCTCTCTCTCTCTCTCTCTCTCTCTCTCACTAATATCGAGACAGTTAGAAAAATAGCCAATTACCAACACGACATAACTCCTCCTCCTCCTCCTCCTCCTCCTCCTCCTCCTCCTCCTCCTCCTCCTCCTCTGACCGTTTCCTTTCCCTCGTCTTCTTCAGTTCCCCATTATCTCACCCTAACCTCCTCCTCCTCCTCCTCCTCCTCCTCCTCCTCCTCCTCCTCCTCTCCTCCTCCTATAACCTTCCTTCACTGACCCACTGATGTCCCTCCTCCTCCTTCTCTTTGACCTATAGCCCTCCTCCTCCTCCTCCTCCTCCTCCTAATCCTCCTAAGTGACAGTGCTTAATTTTAGGTTCATTTGTAACATTCTCAGGGTTTAGGACGAGGAGGAGGAGGAGGAGGAGGAGGAGGAGGAAGGGATAATGGAAGGCGAAAATGGAGAATCAGGAAAAATGAGGAGGAGGGAAGAATGTGAGAGGAAAGGAAGAAAAAAAGAGGAAGAAAGGAAGGAAGGAAGGAAGGAAGGAAAAAAGGAGAAAGGAAGGATGGATGGAAAGGGAAGAAAGACGAGAGAAAAAGAAGAGGAAGGGAGGAAAAAGGAGGAAGGAAGGAAGGAGGGAAAGGTAGAGAAAGGCGAGGGAAGAAGAAGAAGAAGAAGGAAGAGGAAGAAAGTACGACTGAGGAAGAAAAACAAAGAAAGGGAAATTAAATGAAGAAAAAGAGGAAAAAAAAGAAAATAGATGAAAGAAATACTACTACTACTACTACTACTACTACTACTACTACTACTACTACTACTATTACCTTTACTAATTAGAAAGAAAGAAAGCGAGGGAGAAGATACTGAATGACTAATAAAAAATAAAAGAAAGAGAAAGAAAGAAAGGAATACAAAGAAGAGAGAGAAAGAAAGAGAGAGAGAGAGAGAGAGAGAGAGAG
>NC_066562.1:7312897-7317897 GCF_024679095.1 Eriocheir sinensis
TATGGAAGAGGTGTGGCTGGCATGGTGGGACTGAGGCAGCAGGGTATGTGTGGCAGGGGTCGTAGTGCCTAGGATGGTGTGGTGTGCCAGGGGTGGTGTGGCGTGTCAGTGGTGTGGCAGCGAGGGGGGGTAGCTGACAGGGGTGAAGGGTGGTGTGACAGGGGTGGCATGGGGTGCCTGGCAGGGGGTGTGCCTAGCAGGGGTGTGCCTGGCAGGGGGGGGTGCCTGGCGGGGGGGTCAGTACCTGGGATCGCAGCGGGGGGGTGGTCAGGCCCAGGCCGTCCAGGATCTTCTGCTTGATCACCTCCAGGTCCTCGGCGGACCACTCCACGTCTGTGTCGTCGTCGTCGTCATCAACGTCGTCGGTGTCCTCGTCGTCGTCCTCGTCGGGGCGGTGGTCGGGCGCCTCCTGGTGGGGGTGGAGGGGCCCGTGGGGGTGAGGGGGTGCTGGGGGGCGCTGCTCCCTGCCCCCGGCCAGCAGCAGGTCCTCGGCCGCGGCCTCGTCCAGCAGAGCCGCCTCGCCGCCCTCGCCGGGCCGCCGCGGGCCGTGCCGCAGCTCCGGCAGGGCGTGCGGCCCCATGCTGGCCGCCGCCCGCGCCCACGCCCTCCTTGGCAGGGCGGCCAGCTGCAGCAGCAGCAGCACTGCGCCTACCACAGCCACACTGATCACTCTCATGTTGTGTTGACGCCTTGTGTTGTGTTGTGTTGCGGGCACGAGCACTGTCACGTGTTGTCTCCTGCACTGCGCCCCGTGCACGCCGCGCGCTCCTTCATGCCGCACAGCCAACAAACGCCCCACGCCCGCACCCACGCCTTATATACGCCGCTGGCCCCGCCCACTCCGCGCTGATTGGCGCCGCGTCACGCCGGCGCCGCGCGCTGCTCGCCGACCCTCCTGCCGCCCGCCGTCCTCCACCGCCGCCGCCGCCGCTGCCTCATTTCTTCCAGCTACTCATTACCGCGGCCTTCCCGGAAGCTGACCCGTGCCAGGCCTCGAGGCCCTCCGCGCGGCGGCGGGGGCCGCAGCGGCACAGGTGACGGGCAGCGGCCGGGCGGTGCGGGGCAGCGCGAGGCGGCGGGGCGTTGGGCGGCGGCTGCGGGGGTACGCTGGGCTGGGGTGGGGGGTGGGGAGGGTGCAAGGGGGGCGGGGAGAGCAGACAGGCAATTGACCGGCTGACAGACTGACCACCGCGGAGCACTGGTGGCCCGCCGGGCACGGCGGCGCGGCGCGGCACGGCACACACCTGCTCCTCGCCCTGGGCACGCCCCCCCCCCCTCCTCCAGCTGGCCACCCCCCCTGCTGCTGCTGGCCTTCCTCTCCTTCCTGCTCCTCCAGCTCATCTTCCTCACGGCCTCGGCTGGAAGACTTTTTTCGCGCCATTATATTGCGACGGTGCGGAGAAGAGGAGGAGGAGGAGGAGGAGGAAGAGGTGGAGGAGGAGGAGGAGGAGGAGAAGAGGACAGGGAGAAGATCAAGACAGGGAGAAGGATAGGCAAGAGGAGGAGGAGAGGCAGGGAGGCAGGAGGACGGGAGGGGAGGAGGAGGGGTTTTCGAGGTCATCTGACAGAGACATTGAACCTTCGGAAAGAACATTGAACCCTTTATCCCTTGAGCCACGGAGCAGACGGCGGCGGGGAGGGGAGGGGGGGGGGGAGAAGGAGGAGGTAAGAATATACGTGTAAACAATAGTAACAGTAGTAGTAGTAGTAGTAGTAGTAGTAGTAGTAGTAGTAGAAGTAGAAGTAGTGGCGCCCCCCGACTCGTGATAAGGACGACTTTAAGTTTGATTTTGCCCCAGTTCCGGGTTTCCAAGATCTTCCTCCTCCTCCTTCTCTTCTTCTTCCTCCTCGTGATCTTTCTCCTCCTTGTGCTTCCTCCTCCTCCTCCTCCTCCTCTACTTCTTGTCCCTTCCTCTCCTCCTCCTCCAATTACTCCTCCTTCACCTTCTCCTTTTCCAATTTGGTGTTTTTCCTTCAATCCTCTTCCTTTTCCTCTTCTTCTTTTTCTTCTTCTTGTCTTCGTCTTCCTTTTCCTCCTCCTCCTCGATCCTCTTTGCCGTCTTCTTCTTCTTCTTCTTCTTCTTCTTCTTCTTCTTCTTCTTCTTCTTCTTCTTCTTGTCTTCTTTCCGTCATCATCGTCGTCCTCCAATTCCTCTTCCTCCTCCTCCTCCTCCTCGTCACAAGATATCCTTTCCTTCATCTTTCAAGAAACTTTTTACTCTTCGCTTTTTGAGTGTGTGTGTGTGTGTGTGTGTGTGTGTGTGTGTGTGTGTGTGTGTTTATTTGGTGGGGCGGTGTCTCTCTCTCTCTCTCTCTCTCTTCGTCTTCTTTTCTTCTACGTTTTCTAATATTTCCTCTTCTTCCTCTTCCTTCTCTTCCTCTTCTTCCTCTTCCTCCTCCTCCACTTCTTCTTCTTCCTCTTCATGCTTCGTTTTCGCTGTTGTCATATTTCATTCCTCCTCCTCCTCCTCCTCCTCCTCCTCATCGTCCTCCTCCTCCTCCTCCTCCTCCTCCTCCTCCTCCTCCTCCAGACTTTTGGGAGACACTTGGACTCGACTTCAAGGAGGGAAACTAATCGAGCGAGCGAGCGAGAGAGAGAGAGAGAGAGAGAGAGAGAGAGAGAGAGAGAGAGAGAGAGAGAGAGAGAGAGAGAGAGAGAGAGAGAGAGAGAGAGAGAGAGTTATTTTTGTTTACTTTCTTCTTCTTCTTCTTTTTCCTTTCTTCTTTTTTTCCTTTCCTGTCTTCTTATTCTTATTTCGCTTCTTCTTCTTCTTCCAGCTCCTCGTCCTCCTCCTCTTCTTCTTTTTCTTCTTCTTCTTCTTCTTCTTCTTCTTCTTCTTCTTCTTTTTTATGTCTTTGTTTCTTATGTTATGTTTTCCTTTTTCTTCATTCAATTTTTCTCGTCCTCCACTTCCTCCTCCTCCTCCTCCTCCTCCTCCACCTCCTCCACCTCCTCTTTATCTCCACCTGCACATCCTCCAATTTTCCACTTTCGTAACACCTGTTTCTCTGCGTCCCATTCGCTGTCTCTTTTTTTTTTTCTTCCTTTCTTCCTTCCTTCCTTATATTTTCTTCCTTTTTTCTTCTCTCTCTTTTCTCTGTATTTTCTTAATTTCATTTATTTTCTTCCTTTTCTTCGTTCTTGGTGATTTTGTGTTCTTCCTTTTTTCCTTCCTTTCTTCCTTCCTTCCTTATATTTTCTTCCTTTTTTCTTCTCTCTCTTTTCTCTGTATTTTCTTCATTTCAATTATTTTCTTCCTCTTCTTCGTTCTTGGTGATTTTGTGTTCTTCCTTCTTTCCTTCCTTTCTTCCTTCCTTCCTTATATTTTCTTCCTTTTTTCTTCTCTCTCTTTTCTCTGTATTTTCTTCATTTCATTTATTTTCTTCCTCTTCTTCGTTCTTGGTGATTTTGGGGTCTTTCTTTTTTCCTTCCTTTCTTCCTTCCTCTTTCCTTCCTTCCTTTCTTCCTTCATTCTTTCTTCCCCTTTTCTTCTCTTCTTTCCTTCATTTCTTCCTTTATTTATTCCCTCTTCGCTTTCCTCCTTCATATCTTCTTCCTTCTTTTTCTTCTTTTCTTCATTCCCTCTTTCTTTTTTCCTTCCTTCCTTCCTTCTTTATTTCTTTTCTTTTTTCTTATTTAATTTCCTTTGATTTTCTTGATATTTTCCTTCTTCCTTCCTAATATTTTCCTCCTTTCTTCCTTCCTTCCTTCCTTTATATATCACCCACCACCACCATCACCACCACCAGGAAAAAACAGACAAACTAACACACAAACACACGCGCCTACGGGCTAAACCTTTCACAAGCATTCCTCTTCCTCCTCCTCCTCCTCTTCCTCTTCCTCTTCCTCTTCTTCCTCCTCCTCCTCTTCCTCCTCCTCCTGTTGCAACCACACTTTATGCCGGAAAACACAACGTGATCTTCATAAACTCTCCTCCTCCTCCTCCTCCTCCTCCTCTTCCTCTTCCTCTTTCTCTTCTTCCTCCTTTTTTTTATTATTTTTACGGTAATTGTCGTTTAAGCATCTCTTCCTCACTTCCTCCTCTTCTTCTTCTTCTTCTTCTTCTTCTTTGTTTTCTCTTCCTCTTCCTCCTTTCCCCTCCTTTCCTTCTCCTCTATTCACTTTTAACCGCTTCTTCTTCTTCTCCTCCTCCTCTTCCTCCTTCTCTTCTTCTTCTTCCTCTTCCTCCTATTATTTTCTTTTTTTCTTGTTCTTGTTCTACGTTTCCTCTTCTTCTTCTTCTTCTTCTTCTACGTTTCCTTTTCCTCCTCCTCCTCCTCTTCTTCAACTACATTTCCTCCTCCTCCTCCTCTTCTTTTCATTCCTCCTCCTCCTCTTCTTCTTCAACTACATTTCCTCTTCCTCCTCCTCTTCTTTTCATTCCTCCTCCTCCTCTTCTTCTTCTACTACATTTCCTCCTCCTCCTCTTCTTCTTCTTCAACTACATTTCCTCCTCCTCCTCCTCTTCTTTTCATTCCTCCTCCTCCTCCTCCTCCTCCTCTTCCTCTTCCTTACCTGTCTGAACCTAATCCCACCTGCCCCTAACAAGCCGACGGCGGGCCAGGTAAGCTTTTCACATCATTAGTCGTACCCACTCACCTGGCCTCCCCGTGCCCCACTTTTACTTTCCCTGCCTCATTATTTTTACTGTGTCGATTTTATTTGATTTCTTATTTTCATTGATTATTTTTTTTAGGATCATTTTATTTATTTATTTATTTTTTTGCCATTTCCTTGTCTTATAATTTTTACTGCATCGACCTTATTTGATTTATTATTATTTTTTGATTATTTTATTTATCTTTATTTTTTAAGATTATTTTATTTATTTCTGTTTTTTATCATTTTTTTACTTGTGTTTTCATCGTTTTTATTCATTTTTAGTTATTTTTTATTTATTTTTTATTGATTATTTTATTTATCTCTATTTTTTTCGTATTTTCATTTTACTTATTTATATTTTTCATTTTTTTTCATAATTTTTTTACTTGTTTTC
>NC_066562.1:7322897-7340397 GCF_024679095.1 Eriocheir sinensis
GGGGAAGGGGAGAGAAGGGGGAAGGGAAGAGAAGGGGGAAGGGGGTAGAAGGGGGAAGAAGGGGGGGAGAAGTGTACATAGATAAACAAATAAACAAATAAAGAGAAAGAAAGAAAGAAAGAAAGAAAGAAAGAAAGGAAGGAAGGAAGGAAGGAATAAACGAGAAAAAAATGACAATAAAAAAAAATAAAAAAAGAGAAAAAAACAGAGAAGGAAGAAAACAATAATAATAAAAAAGAAATAATAGAAAAACACAAATAAATAAATAAATAAGTAAATAAAGAAAGAAAGAAAAAGAAAGGAAGGAATAAACGAGAAAGAAGAAAATAAAACAAAAAACAATCAACAAAATAATAAAAAACAGAGGAAAAAAATAAAACGAAGAAGAGAAGAAAAAAAAACAGAGAAACACAAAGAGAAAGAAAGAAAGGAAGAAAGGAAGGAAGAAAAGAATAAACGAGGAAGAAGAAAAACAAAACACAAAAAATAACAATCAATAAAAAAAAAAATCAAAACAAGAAAAAAAAACAGAGAAAGAAGAAAACAACAATAATAATAAAAAAGAAGAAGAAATAATAAAGAAACAAAAACAAGGAAAGAAAAAAATAGAAATAAAAAAACACAAGAAAAAAAATATTCCTTCGTTAAAATTCTCTATTTACATAATTTTGACCATTTTTGGGGCGAGGGGGGCGGGGAGGTAAGGTGAGGGGGGGGGGGAGGGGGAGGAGGGGGGGCAGGTAAGGACAGGTGAGGAGGGGGGGGGGTATGAAAACACAGGTGCATGCATAGGCTCCCCCCCCCCCCCTTTAACACACACATATACACACATACACAGATACCTTGGATTTTCCCGTCGTGTGTGTGTGTGTGTGTGTGTGTGTGTGTGTGTGTGTGTGTTTATGATTATATAGTTTAGGCAATGTGTTTGTGTGTGTGTCAAGAACAGTATTTGTATGTATGTATATATGTGTCAGTATGTATTGAGGTCAGTATGTGCGTGCGTGTATGTCAGTGCGTGTGTATGTGTGTGTGTGCGTGCGTGCATCGCGTGACGTCAATTTCGCGCCAAAAGTTCTCCGCTGGGCGCCGCGTCAACACCTGGAATACCGCGTGATGTCACAGTCTAGCGTGCGACGGCGGACGGCGGAGGAGCGATACCGTGCAGCGATAAGGGGGGGGGCTTGTCTGGGGGGGGGGTGAGGAGGAGGAGGCGGAGGAGGAAGGGTTAAAGGCAAGGAAGGGTTGAGGGTTGATGATGATGAAGGAGAGGAAAGGATATGGTGATAGGAGATAGAGAGATAGAGGGAGAAAAAGAGGGAGAGAGGAAGAATACATAGGAGGAAGAGGAAGAGGAGGAAGAGTTAAAAGTCGAGGAAGAGTTGAGGGTTGATGAAGAAGAGGAAGAAGAAGAGGGAAGGATATAGTGAAAAGAGGAGATAGAGGGAGAAAAAGAGGGAGAGAGGAAGACGAGGAAGAGGAGAAATAGTTAGAAGGCGAGGAAAAGTTGAGGGTTGATGAAGAAGAGGAAGAAGAAGAGGGAAGGATATAGTGAAAAGAGGAGATAGAGGGAGAAAAAGAGGGAGAGAGGAAGACGAGGAAGAGGAGAAATAGTTAGAAGGCGAGGAAGAGTTGAGGGTTGATGAAGAAGAGGAAGAAGAAGAGGGAAGGATATAGTGAAAAGAGGAGATACAGGGAGAGGGAGAGAGGGGGAGAGGAAGAGGAAGAGGAGGAGAAGGGTTAGAGGTGGACGGGATATGAAGGTAGAATATGGAGAAAGGAGGTAAAAGGTGAAGGAGGAGGAGGAGGAGGAGGAGGAGGAGGAGGAGGTTAAAGGGTTACAAATGAGGGTTAAAGGGCTGGAGGAGGAGGAGGAGTTCGAAGAAGGAAGAAGGAGGAGGAGGAGGAGGAGGAGGGGGATAATTTGGAAAAGAGAGGAATTTTTGGCTGTGAGTAAAGTGAAAAATATGCGCTGGCTTGCTTGTGTTGTTGTTGTTGATATTGTTATTGTTGTTGTTAGCGGCGGTGGTGGTGGTGGTGGTGGTGTGTGCTGATCAACCTAAGCCTACCTGAGCGAGTGCCAAGCTTAGAAAAGGTAAAAAAATGAACGTTAATTAGTCTGGCCTCTCTTGTCTCAATCATTATTCGGCGATTTCAAGAATTTTTAGATACATATTTTTTTCATCCTGAGGCGGCGCTCCCATTGGTCGGGTTGCCTGTGCCATTTTGGGTGTGAGTGTACAGTTTTGGGCATTTTTTTAGGGTAGGCGGTGGCTGAGTGTTAGCGTGCTGGGCCCACATTCACCGCGTGATGGACGACGCGGGTTCGAATCCTCACGCTACCACCTGGGATTTCTCAGTCACCGCCGAGTGGCTTAAAACTACCCACATGCTGTCCTGAAGACCAACCATCAACCCGGACTCTTGAGGAAACCGTCCCAGTGAATCAAGAAGGAGTTCCGGGGGGCAGCATGAGCCAAGAGAAGATGGCGCCACTATAAACACTTGCCTGCGCCATGACGGGCTGGGGCCAACTACCATCCAGGCCCCTCAAGAGAGCCTACCGGTGCTATAGGCGTACATGTAAAAAAAAAAAAAAAAAAAAAAAAACGCATTTGAATGTTGAAAATGTTCGTAAGATTTAGGTACGTGTTAAGATTTTTGTGGTCATCTTTCTGTCTCTTTTCTCAATGTCAGGCTAACACTCCCTCTCCCTCTCCTAGCTGCGCGTGGCCCCAGTGCTCATCCCCGTGGCACTGGCCCTGGTGGTGGTCAGAACCCATCACTCCGGGACCCATGGGTAGTGTGACCCGTTTTTTTTTTTTACAACAAAGGAGACAGCTCGAGGGCACACAAAAAAGGAAACAATAATAAAAAAAAAGCCCGCTACTCGCTGCTCCTATAAAAAGAATCAAAAGAGGTGGCCGAAAGAGAGGTCAATTTCGGGTTATCACAGTTTACCTTCCCCAGGTTTCCCCAGATACCCATTTTTTGAGCGGCGCGAAAGGGAGGATGAGGTGGGTGAGCTGCACGCTGACTGTTGATGCCGGGATTCGAACCCAAGCCCGAGGACTCTTAGGTAGGCACGGTAACCACTGCGCCACGGAGGAGGGGAAAATACTTGGGTAGTTTATGAAAATGACGATAATAGTAGAGGCCAATGTTTTTTTTTTTTAGTCAACAAAGAGAAATAAAGATAATGATGGACTATTTAACTATCATCATCATCATCATCATCATCATCATCATCATCACATACAAATTATATACTTTTTTTCGTCTTTTTGTACCGATAAAGAAAGGGAAGGAAGAAACGAAGGAAGGAAGGAAGGAAGGAAGGAAGGAGAGAAGATAAGATAAGAGGAAGAGAAAAATTATCCATACTTCAATATTATCATTTGTATAGTCTCTCTCTCTCTCTCTCTCTCTCTCTCTCTCTCTCTCTCTCTCTCTCTCTCTCACTTTCCCCCTGGTAGCAATAATATTTCTCTCCACCAAAGAGGAAATTTCTCCAGTCAGCCGAAACCTTTTATTTTTTTCCCTCCGGCGTCCAGGAAGAGGAGGTACAATAGGAAGAAATAAAGGGAGGGAGGGAGGGAAGGAGGGAGAGAAGGAGGGAGGGAGGGAGGGAGGGAGAGAGGGAGGGAGGGAAAGGCCCGTAACATTAACTCTCATGCTCTTCTTCCTGGTAAAGGGAGGCAATGAGGAAGAAGAGGAGGAGGAGGAGGATAGGTGTGAAGGTTGATGGGAATGTTCTCTCTCAAACACACACACACACACACAAACACACACACACACACACACACAGACACACACACACACTTTTCATGCTCCATTTTCTTTCCTTTCAATCTTATTTTCTCTCCTTCCTTCCTTCCTTCCTTCCTTCCTTCCCTCCTTCCTTCCTTCCTTCCTTCCTTCCTTTCTTTATCGGTACAAAAAAAAAAAAAGCTTCCTTTCATCTTCTTTGTCTTGGATTACTCTTTTTTTCTTCCCTTTCTCTTTCTTTTGTTTTCTTCCACATGAAAATAAAAAGAAAAAAGAAAAAAAGAAAAAAAAAACCACATCTTATTTCCGTTTATCGACCAAAAAAAAAAAAATAAATAAAAAAAATAAATAAATAAAAAAATCACCTTGGACTTAAAACCTTGATCGATATGGTTTCCGGAAAGAGAGAGAGAGAGAGAGAGAGAGAGTAATCTTCCATAATATCGAAAAATCTAGACACAGCTCTCTCTCTCTCTCTCTCTCTCTCTCTCTCTCTCTCTCTCTCTCATCTTTCCTTTTTCTTCTATTTACTTTTTCTCTCTATTCTCGTATTTCCTCTCCTCTCTCTCTCTCTCTCTCACTCCCAAGGCCTGTGAGTGGATCAAAGGAAGGCAGGCTATCACATCTTCTACCACCTGAACGCAAGACAGACAACAACACGCTATATATTCGCGAACTGTCCCTGAGTATTTACAAGAACTCTATATATATACACTGATTGGCCTTGAGGTATGTGTGGCTATTTGATATTTGCAGTTACTTGTTGACAGAGAGCGTAGGAGAGCATAGGAGACCAGGGGTATACTGTGACCGGTTGAGGAAGCGAAGGAAAAAGAAGGGAAGGGAAGGGGAAGGAAGGAAAGGGAAGGAAAAGGCAGGCTAGGGGAGGGAAGGGGAAGGAAGGAAAGGGAAGGAAAAGGCAGGCTAGGGGAGGGAAGGGGAAGGAAGGAAAGGGAAGGAAAAGGCAGGCTAGGGGAGGGAAGGGAAAGAGATTAGAAGAAAGGGGATATACTGTGACGGGTTAAGGATGGGAAGGAAAGAGAAAGGAAGGAAAGGGGAAGAGAAGGGACAAGATGAATGGAAGGGCATGCTGAGGAAGGGAGGGAAAACGAAGGTAAGGGAAGGGAAAATAAGTTAAGGGAGGGTAAAGGATGGGAAGGGAGGGAAGGGAAAGGAACAGAAGAAAAGGATGGGAAGGAAAGGGAAGGGAAGATCACAGGGGTCACGATATATAGAAAGACAGGCTGATAAAGGGAAGGAAAAAGAAGGGAAGGGAAAGAAAAGGATGGGAAGGGAAGGAAGGGAAAGAGAGGAGAAGAAAAGGATGGGAAGGAAAGGGAAGGGAAGAGGACAGGGGTCAAGATATATAGAAAGACAGGCTGATGAAGGGAAGGGAAAAGAAGGGAATGGAAGGAAAAGGATGGGAAGGGAGGGAAGGGAAAGAGAGGAGAAGAAAAGGATGGGAAGGAAAGGGAAGGGAAGAGGACAGGGGTCAAGATATATAGAAAGACAGGCTGATGAAGGGAAGGAAAAAGAAGGGAATGGAAGGAAAAGGATGGGAAGGGAGGGAAGGGAAAGAGAGGAGAAAAAAAGGATGTGAAGGAAAGGAAAGGGACGAGCACAGGGGTCAAGATATATAGAAAGACAGGCTGATGAAGGGAAGGAAAAAGAAGGGAAGGGAAGGAAAAGGATGGGAAGGAAAGGAAAAGGAAGGGAGATTCGGACGGCATAAGAGATGAAAGAATGAAGGTGCTGGTTAACTCTTGCATGAGGAATTTAGACAGTATAGGGATGAAAGAATGAAGATGCTGGTTAACTCTTGCATAAGGGATTAGAACAGCATAGGGGTGAAAGAATGAAGGTGCTGGTTAACTCTTGCATAAGGGATTAGAACAGCATAGGGATGAAAGAATGAAGGTGCTGGTTAACTCTTGCATAAGGGATTAGAACAGCATAGGGATGAAAGAATGAAGGTGCTGGTTAACTCTTGCATACGGGATTTGGACAGCATAGAGATGAAAGAATGAAGGTGCTGGTTAACTCTTGCATAACGGATTTGGACAGCATAGAGATGAAAGAATGAAGGTGCTGGTTAACTCTTGCATAAGGGATTAGAACAGCATAGGGATGAAAGACTGAAGGTGCTGGTTAACTCTTGCATAAGGGATTTGGACAGCATAGAGATGAAAGAATGAAGGTGCTGGTTAACTCTTGCATACGGGATTTGGACAGTATAGAGATGAAAGAATGAAGGTGCTGGTTGACTCTTGCATAACGGATTAAAACAGCATAGGGATGAAAGAATGAAGGTGCTGGTTAACTCTTGCATAAGGGATTTGGACAGCATAGAGATGAAAGAATGAAGATGCTGGTTGACTCTTGCATAACGGATTTGGACAGCATAGGGATGAAAGGATGAAGATACTGATTAACTCTTGCATAAGGGATTTGGACAGCATAGGGAACGCATTCAGAGGAGCAATCAGCATGGAAATAGCAACAGAGGACAGAAGGATAAGGGAAGCAGATGTTTGCCAGGACGTGTTCCCTCCTGGTCCATGGCTATATATAACTCATGGCCAATTAGTGTGTATATATATATATAATGTTGTTTATACCTATGTCTATCCTTGAAAGAGAGAGCTTGTGATATGGGGGTGAGTATCTATTCTTTTCCTTAATACTGTCCTGTCTGTCTGTCTGTCTCTCATATCCACACACACACACACACACACACACACACACACACACACACACACACACACACACACACACACACACACACACACAGACACAGACACACAGGTAATCGCTTGCCCGCATTACTCTCGGTCAATCTTGTGTTCGTTAATTAGTTCACCAACGGCGGGACGAACTGATGAAGTGCGCACGGGCGGACGACGGACGGACAGGGAGGGATGGGAAGGGAAGAAAGAGGACGGGAAAGGAAGGAAGGGAAGGGAAGGGAAGGGAAAGGGAAGGGATGGGAGGGAAAAAGATGGGTAAGGATGGGAGGGGATGGAAAGGGAAGGGAAGGGAAGGGAAGGGAAGGGACGGGAAAGGATGGGAAGGGAAGGAGAGGAAAATGAGAGAAGGTGAAGGAAAAAGTAATGGGAGGGAAAAGGAAGGGAAAGGAAAGAAAAGGATGGGAAGTGAGGGAAAAAGAAGGGAATGGAAAGGAAAGGAAAGGAAGAGAAAGGAAGGAAAGGATGGGAAATGAAGGAAACAGAAGAGAATGGAATGGAAAGGAAAGGAAAGGATGGGAAGTGAGGGAAAAGGGAATGGAAGGAAAGGAAAGGAAGGGAAGGGTAGGAAAGGAAGGGAAATGGAATGGAAAGGAAAGGAAGGGAAAGGAAAGAAAAGGATGGGAAGTGAAAGAAAAAGAAGGAAAGAGAAGGAAAGGGAAGGGAAAGGAGAGGATGGGAAATGAAGGAAACAGAAGAGAATGGAATGGAAAGGAAAGGAAAGGAAGGGAAAGGAAAGAAAAGGATGGGAAGTGAAAGAAAAAGAAGGAAAGAGAAGGAAAGGGAAGGGAAAGGAGAGGATGGGAAGGGAAGTAAAGCGAATGGATGGGAGAGGAAGGGACACACACACACAAACACACACACACACACACACACACACACACACACACACACACACACACACACACGCGCAAACCTATAGACGCCGCTAAAAATCACTTACTAGAATTGAATCGTGTGGCCGGGGCGGTATTTAAATGGCCCAGGCACTGATTAAAGGTGGCCTGATGTACCTGTCGGGAGAGGAATTACAGGTAACACACGACCTGCCCCATCTACTACTTAATTACTTTCCCTTTCCTTCCCTTTCACTCCCTTCTTTTCTCTCTCTCCCTTTTCCTGCGCCCCCTTCCTCATATTCATCACTCATTTTCCTCCTTTCCTCCCTTCCTTTCTCTTCTCTTTTTCCTTTTTCTTCCCTTTCACTCCCTTCTTTTCTCTCTCTCTCTCTCTCTCTCTCCTTACCTTTGTCCTCCCTTTCCTTCCCTTTCACTCCCTTCTTTCCTCTCTCCCTTTTCCTGCGCCCCCTTCCTCATATCTATCACTCATTTTCCTCCTTTCCTCCCTCCCTTTCTTTTCTCTCTCCCTTTTCCTCCTCCCCCTTCCTCATCTCCACCACTCATTTTCCTCCTTTCCTCCCTCCCTGTCTTTTCTCTCTCCCTTTTCCTTCTCCCCCTTCCTCATCTCCACCACTCATTTTCCTCCTTTCCTCCCTCCCTTTCTTTTCTCTCTCCCTTTTCCTCTGTTTTCCTATCCACTGCTTCCCTTTCATACCCCTTTTTTCTCTCCCTTTTCCTCCACCTCATTCCTTCTCTCCACTTTCCTCTCTCCCTTACCTCCCTTTCACGCCTTTCCTCCAATCCATCACCCTTTTTTTTTCCTCTCCCTTTCAACTCCTTTTCTCCTAGCTACTCTCCCTTCCCTCCCTTTCTTCCCCTTCCTCCTCCCTTCTACTCTTCTCCCTTTCTTTGATACCCTTCCACCTATCCACGACCCCTTTCCCATCTCCCTTTCTCTCCCTGCGTTCCCATTTCTTCACCCTCTCTCTCTCTCCCTTCCTCCCCTTCATCTTCCCTTCTACTCTTCTCCCTTTCTTTGACACCCTTCCACCTATCCACGAACCCTTTCTCATCTCCCTGTCTCTCCCTGCGTCCCAATTTCTTCACCCTCTTTCTCTCCCTTCCTCCTTTTCATCTTCCTTTCTACACTTCTCCCTTTCTTTGACACCCTTCCGCCTATCCACGACCCCTTTCCCATCTCCCTTTCTCTCCCTGCGTCCCCATATCTACACTCTCTTTCCCTTCCTCTCCTTCATCTTCCCTTCCACTCTTCTCTTAATTTCTCCGACTTCTTCTTTTTCTTATCTTTTCTTGTTCTTCTTCCATCTCTTTCTTTCACCCTGTTGTCTTCCTATCCACGATCCCTTTTCTTCCCCGCCCTTTGCTCCCTTCCTGCACCCTCGCGCCCCCTTGATAGGATTTACATAATTTGGGAAGGCTGTCGCTGGCCAAGGACGACGCGCCAATAATGAAGAGAGAGAGGAAGCGGCAAAAATTCGGGGTTTTGACGGGTGGGCTAACGCGAAGGCGGGCCATGACGGGTTGGGTCGAGGTCAGTCAATCAGCCAATGGGGTCACGGGGCAGGGGTCGCGTTGCCTCACTCACCCCTCCCCTACTGACGGTATAAGCCAGGAAGCCCTCCATCCCTTCCTGAGTACAAGATGATAAGGGTGATAATGATAGTGATAATAATAGGTGATAAAGAAGAAAATGGGGAGGAGGAGGAAGAAGAAAAAGAAGAAAAGAAAAGAAGAAAAGAAGAAAAAGGAGAAATTAAGAAAAAGAAGAAAAAGTACGGGTGGAAGAAACAGCGAGAAGAAAAGAAGAAAAGAAGAAAAAGGAGAAATTAAGAAAAAGAAGAAAAAGTACAGGGTGGAAGAAAGAGCGAGAAGAAAAGAAGAAAAGAAGAAAAAGGAGAAATTAAGAAAAAGAAGAAAAAGAACGGGGTGGAAGAAAGAGCGAGAAGAAAAGAAGAAAAGAAGAAAAAAGGAGAAATTAAGAAAAAGAAGAAAAAGTACAGGGTGGAAGAAACAGCGAGAAGAAAAGAAGAAAAGAAGAAAAAGGAGAAATTAAGAAAAAGAAGAAAAAGTACAGGGTGGAAGAAACAGCGAGAAGAAAAGAAGAAAAGAAGAAAAAGGAGAAATTAAGAAAAAGAAGAAAAAGTACGGGGTGGAAGAAAGAGCGAGAAGAAAAGAAGAAAAGAAGAAAAAGGAGAAATTAAGAAAAAGAAGAAAAAGAACGGGGTGGAAGAAAGAGCGAGAAGAAAAGAAGAAAAGAAGAAAAAGGAGAAATTAAGAAAAGAAGAAAAAGTAAAGGGTGGAAGAAACAGCGAGAAGAAAAGAAGAAAAGAAGAAAAAGGAGAAATTAAGAAAAATAAGAAAAAGTACAGGGTGGAAGAAAGAGCGAGAAGAAAAAGAAGAAAAGAAAAAGAAGAATTGAAGAAAAAGGAGAAATTAAGAAAAAAGAAGAAAAAGTACGGGTGGAAGAAAGAGCGAGAAGAAAAAGAAGAAAAGAAAAAGGAGAAATTAAGAAAAAGAAGAAAAGTACAGGGTGGAAGAAAGAGCGAGAAGAAAAAAAAGAAAAGAAAAAGAAGAAAAGAAGAAAAAGGAGAAATTAAGAAAAAGAAGAAAAAGTACAGGGTGGAAGAAAGAGCGAGAAGAAAAGAAGAAAAGAAAAAGAGAAAAGAAGAAAAAGGAGAAATTAAGAAAAAGAAGAAAAAGTACGGGGTGGAAGAAACAGCGAGAAGAAAAGAAGAAAAGAAAAAGAAGAAAAGAAGAAAAAGGAGAAATTAAGAAAAAGAAGAAAAAGTACGGGGTGGAAGAAACAGCGAGAAGAAAAGAAGAAAAGAAAAAGAAGAAAAGAAGAAAAAGGAGAAATTAAGAAAAAGAAGAAAAGTACGGGAAGAAATGAGAAGAAAAGAAGAAAAGAAAAGAAGAAAAGAAGAAAAGGAGAAATTAAGAAAAGAAGAAAAGTACGGTGGAAGAAACAGCGAGAAGAAAAGAAGAAAGAAAAGAAGAAAAGAAGAAAAGGAGAAATTAAGAAAAGAAGAAAAGGGGTGGAAGAAAGAAAAGAAGAAAAGAAAGAAGAAAAAGAAGAAAAGAAAAGAAGAAAAGAAGAAAAAGGAGAAATTAAGAAAAAGAAGAAAAAGTACGGGTGGAAGAAAGAGCGAGAAGAAAAAGAAGAAAAGAAGAAAAAGGAGAAATTAAGAAAAAGAAGAAAAAGTACAGGGTGGAAGAAAGAGCGAGAAGAAAAGAAGAAAAGAAGAAAAAGGAGAAATTAAGGAAAAGAAGAAAAAGTACAGGGTGGAAGAAACAGCGAGAAGAAAAGAAGAAAAGAAGAAAAAGGAGAAATTAAGAAAAAGAAGAAAAAGTACGGGGTGGAAGAAACAGCGAGAAGAAAAGAAGAAAAGAAAAAGAAGAAAAGAAGAAAAAGGAGAAATTAAGAAAAAGAAGAAAAAGTACGGGTGGAAGAAACAGCGAGAAGAAAAGATAAGCAAAAGAAGAAAAGAAGAAAAAGGAGAAATTAAGAAAAAGAAGAAAAAGTACGGGGTGGAAGAAACAGCGAGAAGAAAAATAAGAAGAAAAGATAAGAAAAAGAAGAAAAGAAGAAGAGAAAAGGAGAAATTAAGAAAAAGAAGAAAAGGTGAAAGAAAAAGGAACATAACAGGGTGAAAGAAAGAGCGGGAAGAAACAGAAGAAAAGATAAGAAAAAGAAGAAAAGAAGAAAAACACAAAGGAGAAATTAAGAAAAAGAAGAAAAGATGAAAGAAAAAGTAGATAACAGGGTAAAAGAGAGAGCGAGAAGGAGAAAAAGAAGAAAAGATAAGAAAAAGAAGGAAAGAAGAAAAAGGAGAAATTAAGAAAAAGAAGAAAAGATGAAACAAAAGGAAGAGAAAAGAGAGGAATAATAATAATAATAATAATAATAATAATAATAATAATAATAATAATAATAATAATAATAATAATAATAATAATAATAATAATAATAATAATAATAATAATAATAATGATAAAAAACGTTGGACAGTTGGAAGAAGAAAAAGAAGAAAAGAAGAAAAGAAAAACAAAAAAAGGAGATATTAAGAAAAGAAAGGATAAAAGAAAAGAAAGAGAAAAGAGAGTAAAGATAATGATAAAAAACGTTGAACAGTTGGAAGAAGAAAAAGAAAAGAAGAAGAAAAGAAAAAACAAAAAATGAGAAATTAAGAAAAAAGAAAAGAAAGGATGAAAGAAAAGGAAGAGAAAAGAGAGTATTAATGATAACAATAATAATAATAATGATAAAAAACGTTGGAAGAAGGAAAAGAAAAGAAGAAGAAAAGAAAAAACAAAAAATGAGAAATTAAGAAAAAAGAAAAGAAAGGATGAAAGAAAAGGGATAGAAAAGATAGTATTAATGATAACAATAATAATAATAATGATAAAAAACGTTTTGCCAGCCTGACAGAAGAGGAACTGGCAACACTTACCAAACGTTCGCGGCCCAGGAAGAAATGTGAGCCCGGGCGCCTTCCTCCCTTGTTTCCGCTCCCTTCCCTCCCTTCCTACACCCTTTTCTCTTTTTCTCTCCCTTCTCCCTTTTCCTTCCATTCACGACCCACTCCCTTTCCTCCCTTCCTACCTCCCTTTCTCCTTTTCCTTCTCTTCACGACCCACTCCCTTTCCTCCCTTCCTACCTCCCTTTCTTTTTTCTCTCCCTTCCTCCTTTTCCTTCCATTCACGACCCACTCCCTTTCCTCCCTTCCTACCTCCCTTTCTTTTTTCTCTCCCTTCCTCCTTTTCCTTCCATTCACGACCCTCTCCCTTTCCTCCCTTCCTACCTCCCTTTCTTTTTTCTCTCCCTTCCTCCTTTTCCTTCCATTCACGACCCACTCCCTTTCCGCTCTTCCTGCACCTCCCTTTCCTTTTTCTCTCCCTTCCTCCCTTTCCTTCTCTTCACGACCGCTCCCTTGCTTCCCCCTTTCCTCCCTTTCCTTTTTCTCTCCCTTCCTATTTTCTTTCTATCCACGACCTCCTTCCTTGCTTCCTCCTTTCCTCCCTTCCTGCACCTCCCTTTCTTTTTTCCTCTCCCTTCCTCCTTTCCCTTTCATTCACGACCCCCTTCCTTTCCTCTCTCCTCCCTCCCCTTTCCTTTCCTTTGATCCATTTCCTCTTATCCACAACTCCCTTTCTTTCTCTTCCCTTCCTCTCTCCTCCTCCTCCTCCTCCTTCTCCCCTCTTCTCCTTCCTCCCCTTTTCTTTCCTTTGACAGTTTTCCTCTCATCCACAACTTTCACTTTCTCTCTCCCTTCTTCTCCTTTCCTCCCCTTCCTCCACCCCTTCAGACAACCACCTCCACGCCCACGACCACGCCCACTCATCTCTCTCTCTCTCTCTCTCTCTCTCTCTCTCTCTCTCTCTCCCCTGTGACGTCAACTAAAGATCCACCAATTGCATTCAAGCACTCAGATCACGTGACTGCTAGGCGCGTTGTGATTGGCCAGACTAATTGTTGACAAACTTTAACACGTGTAGAGGGTGGGGAAGGGAAGGGAGGAGGAGGAGGAGGAGGAGGAGGCGGGAAGAAGAGGAAAGGGGTGGAGATGGGAGAGAGGGAGGGAAAAGGGGGGAGGATGACATGTAAGGAAAGGAAGGAGTGGAAAGGAGGAAAAAAGGAGGAGAAAGGAAAAGAAAGGGAGGGAAAGGAGGAGGACGAGGGAAGAAGGGAAAAGGGGGGGAGATGGGAGAGAGGGAGGTAAAAGGAAGGGAAGTAGAGAAGATAAGAGAGGAGGAGGAAGAGATATAAGGAAAGGAAGGAGAGGAAGGGAGGAGGAGAAAAGGAGGAGAAAGGAAAAGGAAGGAAGGGAAAGTAGAAGGAAAGAAAGGGAAAGGGGGAAGAAGGGAGAGAGGAAGGGAAAAGAGGGAAGAAAAGATAAGAGAAGGAGGAAGGAAAGGAAGGAAGGGAGAAGGAAGGAGAAAAGGAGGAGAAAGAAGGAAGGGAGGGAAAGAAGGAAGGAGAAAAGAGGAAAAGGAGAAGGAAGGAAGGAAAGAAAGGAAGGGGGAAGATGGGAGAGGGGGAGGGAAAAGGGGGAAGAAAAGATAAGAGAAGGAGGAAGGAAAGGAAGGAAGGGAGAAGGAAGGAGAAAAGGAGGAAAAAGGAGAAGGAAGGAAGGGAAAGTAGAAGGGAAGAAAGGGAAAGGGGGAAGAAGGGAGAGAGGGAGGGAAAAGAGGGAAGAAAAGATAAGAAAAGGAGTGAGGAAAGGAAGGAGAAAAGGAGGAGAAAGAAGGAAGTAAGGGAAAGAAGGAAATGAAGGAAGGATAATAATACAAGAAAAAGGTTAAGAAAAGAGAAGAGAGGAAGAGGAATGAGAAAAGAGAAAAGAGGAAAGAGGAAGAGGAGAGGAATGAGAAAATGAAGAAAGAGGAAAAGTGATGTGGGAGGGAGGAAAATGAGGAAAGACGAGGAGGAGGAGGAGGAGGAAGAGGAGGAGGAGAAGGAGGACAGTAAGTGAATTAGGTTAAAGAAAATAATGAGTTTCAACACACATTACTACACACACACACACACACACACACACACACACACACACACACACACAGACGCACATGACTCACGCACATGGTTGGCACGCTGTCTGGTATTTCCTTGGCATTTGAAGTGTCAGGAGAGAATTTAAACACACACACACACACACACACACACACACACACACACACACACACACACACACACACACACACACACACACACACACACACAGGAAAGATGGAAAATTAAAGCGTTCGATAATGGTATTGAAGAAGGCTCGTTAAAAAATAATACAGGAAGTGTGAGATAAGCTAATCCGTGTTGGGAAGAAGACAAAAAAAAAAAAAAGGAAGAGCGAAGAGGAACAAGAAGTGGGAGGAGGAGGAGGAGGAGGAAGAGGAGGAAGAGGAGGAGAGAAAATGAACATGATTATACAGGATGGAAGCGTGTGTGTGTGTGTGTGAGAGAGAGAGAGAGAGAGAGAGAGAGAGAGAGAGAGAGAGAGAGAGAGAGAGAGAGAGAGAGAGAGAGAGAGAGAGAGAGAGAGAGAGAGAGAGAGAGAGAACAAAGAACAAAAAGGAGATGAGGAAGAAGAGGAAGAGGAAGAGGAAGAGGAGGAGGAGGAAGAGGATTAAGATTTGACAGGAGAGATAATTTTACCTCCACTCCTCTAATCATGGGAAGGGAAGGGGAGGGGAGGGAAGGGAAGGGAAGGGAACTGAAGGGAAGGGAAGGGAAGGGAAGGGAAGGGAAGGGAACTGAAGGGAAGGGAAGGGAAGGGGAGGGTAGGGAAGGGAAGGGAAGGGAAGGGAAGGGAAGGGAAGGGAAGGGAAGGGAACTGAAGGGAAGGGAAGGGAAGGGAAGGGAAGGCAATTAAGGTAAGGCAGGTAGGAGGTAAGGTAACGTCAATTAAGGTAAGGTAGGCAGCCTCTGAAAACTGGCTCCCCGGAAGTAATTAGGGCAAAACACCTGTCAGTCTCAGGTGTGTGTGTGTGTGTGTGTGTGTGTGTGTGTGTGTGTGTGTGTGTGTGTGTGTGTGTGTGTGTGTGTGTGTGTATTCTTATCTTTTCGTTCTGTCTGTCTTTTTCTTTGTTTCTTTCTCCACTTTCATCTCTCTCTCTCTCTCTCTGTCTATCTTACATCTCTTCCTTCCTTCTTTTCTTCCTTCCCTCTCTCCCTCATTCTTTCCTTCCTTCCCTCCTTCTTTCCTTTTCCTTCTCCTTCTCCTCCTCCCTTCCATCCTTTCCTCTCCCTATCTATCTTATCTATTCCCTCTTCCTTTCCTCCCTTTCTCTCTCCTTCATCCCTTCCCTTCTTCCCTTTCTCATCCCTTCCATTCTTTCCTCTCCCTATCTTTCTTATCCCTTTCCTCTTCCTTTCCTCCCTCTCTTCCCTTTCTCATCCCTTCCATTCTTTTCCCTTACCATCTTTCTTATTCACTCTCTTTCCTTTCCTCTTCTCCCTCTCCCTCCCTCCTTCCCTTCCACGCCAGCGCAGAGTTCAAGGTTTTATTCCGCGAAGTTTTGGTAACAGGAACGCGGAAGTTATCCCTAAATTGCACCTGCCACTGCTGAGACGCTGCTGGGATAATGGCGCTCAGGTCTGATGCTCCTATTACACAAGGGATCGAATGCCGGAGTCTGAATATAGCGCTGGTTGATGGCGCGTGGTTCTTGGTAAGGTTTGGTTCCGTTATAGCAGACGGGATGTGGGGTTTCGGTACCGGTGTTATGGCTTTTGGTACCGGTATTGAAGAGAGCTGAACGGGGCATGTATTGATAAGTTTTGGTACCGTTATTGCAGAGGGTTTGAGGTTCTGGTACCGGTGTTATGGCTTTTGGTACCGGTATTGAAGAGAGCTGAACGGGGCATGTATTGATAAGTTTTGGTACCGTTATTGCAGAGGGTTTGAGGTTCCGGTACCGGTGTTATGGCTTTTGGTACCGGTATTGAGGAGAGCTGAACGGGGCATGTATTGGTAAGTTTTGGTACCGTTATTGCAGAGGGTTTGAGGTTCTGGTACCGGTGTTATGGCTTTTGGTACCGGTATTGAAGAGAGCTGAACGGGGCATGTATTGATAAGTTTTGGTACCGTTATTGCAGAGTATTTGAGGCCCTGGTACCGGAATTAGGATAAGTTTTGGATCCGATATTACAGAGGGAATTCGAGGCCCTGGTACCGGAATTAGGATTAGTTTTGGTACAGTTATTACAGAGAGGATAGAAGTCTTAGAACCAGGGAAGCACGAAATGAGGGAAGGAAGGAAGGAAGGAAGGAAGGAAGGAAGGAAGGAAGGAGGGAGGGAAGGGAGGTAGGAACGCACTATAAGGACAGGGGAGGATGCTAGAGCACTGCAGGAGGATCTCAACAAACTGTCAGCTTGGTCAGAGAAATGGCAGATGAATTTTAACATCACCAAGTGTAGCGTACTAAGTGTAGGAACACGCAACCCATTTATTTTTTTTACAACAAAGGAGACAGCTCAAGGGCACAAAAAAGGAAACAATAACAAAAAAAAAAAAAGATCGCTACTTGGTGCTCCTAAAAAGAATCCAAAGAGGTGGCCGAAAGAGAGGTCAATTTCGGAAGGAGAGGTGTCCAGGTAGACTCCACAGCGGTAGGCAGATCAGAGTGTGAAAGCGATTTGGGAGTGTTTGTGAACTGTGACCTAAAACTAAGGAAGCAATGTATTAGTGCGAGGAATAGGGCTAACAGGGTATTAGGGTAGGCGGTGACTGAGTGGTTAGCGTGCTGGGCCAGCATTCACCACGCCATGGACAACGTCGATTCGAATCCCCACGCTACCACCTGGGATTTTTCAGTCACCGCCGAGTGGCCCAAGACTACCCACATGCTGTCCAGAAGACCACCCATCAACCCGGACTCTAGAAGAAACCGTCCAGTGAATCAAGAATGAGTTCCGGGGGGCAGCATGAGCCAAGCATAACTGGAGCCACTATAAAAATTGCCTGCGCCATGACGGGTTTGGGCCGACCACCAGCTAGGCCCCTGAAGAAAGCCTACCGGCGCTTTAGGCTGAGATGTAAAAAAAAAAGGCTTTATTAACAGGACGGTAACCAACAGGAGTGCAGAGGTCATCCTCAGACTCTATTTAGCGTTAGTTAGGCCACACTTAGATTATGCTGTCCAGTTTTGGTGCCCACACTACAGAATGGACATCAACTTGCTAGAATCAGTTCAGAGGAGGATGACCAAGATGATTCAGGGGCTGAGGAACCTCCCATATCAAGATAGGCTGAAACATCTAAACTTACATTCACTAGAAAGACGAAGAGTGCGGGGAGATCTGATAGAAGTATTCAAATGGGTCAAGGGTTACAACAAAGGCGATATAAGTAAAGTACTGAGAATTAGCCAGCAGGATAGAACTCGCAGTAATGGATTTAAATTAGAAAAGTATAGATTTAGGAGAGATATAGGCAAGCATTGGTTTAGTAATAGGGTGGTGGGGGAATGGAATAGACTCAGCAATCACATAGTTAGTGCAGGGACGATAGCTTGTTTTAAGAGTAGACTGGATAGCTACATGGACGAGGATGACAGGTGGTAGTGGGGGGGAATCTTGAGCTGCCTTGTACACCATTAAGCCTCCTGCAGTCTCCCTATGTTCTTATGT
>NC_066562.1:7342897-7345397 GCF_024679095.1 Eriocheir sinensis
TCGGGGTCTCCAAGGTCGAGATGGAGAAGAAGAAGAAAAAAAAAAGAGCAGAACAAGAACAGGAAGAAAGGAAGGAAGGAAAGAAGGAAGGAAGAAAGGAAGGAAGGAAGGAAGGAAGACTCGAATGGAATAAGGAAGGAGGGAGGAAAGGAAGAAAGGAAGGAAGGAAGGAAAGAAAGAAGGGAGGAAGGAAGGAAGGAAGGGAAAAAATAAAATAAGGAAGTAGGGAAAGAAGGAAGGAATGAAGGAAGTAGGGAAGAATGAGAGAAAAGAAAGGAAGAAAGGAAGGGAATTAAGAAGGAAGAGAAAGGAAGAAAGGAAGGAAGAATGGGAAAGAAAGATAGATAAATAGACATAGATTAAAAAAAAGAGAAAGAAAAAAGATGAGAAAAGGAGAGAAAGAAAGAGAAGAGAAGAAGAAGGAGGAGGAGGATGGAAGAAGGAAAGAAGAAGAGGAAGAAAAGTAACTGGAGGAAAAAAAGAGGAAATTATGCTCGAAGACGACAAAAGTTTCTTAAAGGGAGGGAGGGAGGGAGAGAGAGAGAGAGGGAGAGAAAGAGGAATAAGGAAGGAGACACGAGGAAGGAGGAGAGAGGAAAGAAAGAAGAAACAGAGGGAAAGAGGAAGGAAGAAAGGAAGGAAGGAAGGGAGAGAGAAAGGGAGGAATAAGAAGGAAAGGAGATACGTGAAAAAAAAGGGAGAGACAGAGAGGAAAGGAAGGAAGGGAGATGGAAGGAGAGAGAAAAAGAGGGAGGAAGGAAGAGAAGGGAGATAAAGAAAGTGAGGAAAAGGGAGAAAAGGAGGGAAGGGGAAGGAAAGAGATAGGAAGGAAGGGAAGGAAGGGAAGGAAAGATGGAGGAAAGGAGGGAGAAAGGGAGGGAGGAATAAGGAGGAAAGGAGATACGAGAAAAAAGGGAGAAAGACAGAGAGGAAAGAAAGGAAGGGAGATGGAAGGAAACTATGAAAAAGGAAGAAGAGAGAGAAGGAGAGAGAAAAGGGAGGGAGGAAGAGAAGGGAGATAAAGAGAGGGAGGAAAAGGGAGAAGGGAGGAAAGGAAGGAAGGTGAAGGAGGGGAAGGAAAGAGAGAGGATGGAAGAGAAGGAGGGGAAGGAGAGATGGAGGGAGGGAGGCAGGAAGGAAGGGAGGGAGGGAGGGAAGGGAGAGAAAAAGGGAGAGAAAAATGTGATGGCTTGCTTGTTTTTGTTTGTACGTTCGTTTGTTTGTTCTTGTTGTGTTGATTGTGATTACCAGAGAGAGAGAGAGAGAGAGAGAGAGAGAGAGAGAGAGAGAGAGAGAGAGGACAGCTTTAAATCTTTCAAATTGGGCCAAGTTTATTTATTCGGAATTTTGGTCCTCTTGTGTGTGTGTGCGTGCGTGTGTGTGTGTGTGTGTGTGTGTGTGTGTGTGTGTGTGTGTGTGTGTGTGTGTGTGTGTGTGTGTGTGTGTGTACACACACACACACACACACACACACACACACACATACACACACACACACACACACAGAATTCCTTCACATGTCTTCTTTTCTTCCTCTTCCTCTTCCTCCTTCTCTTCCTCTTCTTCTTTTTCCTCCTCCTCATTTTTTTTTCTTAAACCTTCCTCTTCCTCCTCCTCCTCTCCTCTTCCTTTCTCTCCTCTTATCTCCAGCTATTATCTCCTCTTTCCTCCTCTTCCTTCTCCTCTTTCCTCTTATTCCTCTTTCTTTTTCCCTTTTCTTCTCTTCTATTCCTCTCTTCTCTTCTTCTTTTCCTTTTTTTTGTTCTCCCTCTTCTCATTTTTTTCTTTTCCTCATTTCCTTTCCATTCCCTTCCTCTTCCTCTTTCTTACTCTTCTTTTCTCACTCTTCTTCTCTCTCTCTCTTCCTTCCTTTCATCTGAACTGCAACTGAAAAAAATTATATTCAAAGTTTCTCTCGCAAATGTCCTTCCTATTAGAGAGAGAGAGAGAGAGAGAGAGAGAGAGAGAGAGAGAGAGAGAGAGAGAGAGAGAGAGAGAGAGAGAGAGAGAGAGAGAGAGAGAGAGAGAGAGAGAGAGAGAGAGAGATTGACGTAAGATGGACTTAGCAACGACTTGAAATGTGTGTGTGTGTGTGTGTGTGTGTGTGTGTGTGTGTGTGTGTGTGTGTGTGTGTGTGTGTGTGTGTGTGTGTGTGTGTGTGTGTTTATGTCCTCGAAGGCCCATAATATCCATCACGGCCTTGCTTAATAATAATAATAATAATAATAATAATAATAATAATAATAATAATAATAATAATAATAATAATAATAATAATAATAATAATATGTAGAAGAATTAAAATGACAGTAAATAATCAACTAAAATATCTTAAAATATATTCTCTCTCTCTCTCTCTCTTGTGTCTTTTTTTTGGTATTCTTTTCCTGTTCTCTGACGTTATTGCCATTTCCGGTGTGCTTGTGTGCGTGTGTGCGTGTGTTTTTGAGTGCGAGTACGTGTGTCCCGACCTACCTTCATGTACGTGTGCATGTGTGCG
>NC_066562.1:7350397-7355397 GCF_024679095.1 Eriocheir sinensis
CCACCTCTAAGCTCATCGGTGGCTCACTTGCTATACTGCCCTGACCTCCACCCGTAAGGCCCAAGCTCGATCCCCGGCCATGTGTGGTGTGCATTTCGATACGAGATAACAACGAGGGAATGAAGATGCTGGTGAACTCATGCATTAGAAAATTGGATGGGACTGAATCGCTCAAGTAGGAAGTCATGAGCGCTTAGCAAGGATGATGATGATGACGAGGAGGTAAGACACAGTTAATGAGAACAACAAATAATGATGACGATGAGGAAGAGGAGGACGAAGAGAAGAGACAAGGACGCAAGGAAATGATGAGGAAAACGATGGTACAATGAGAATGGAGAAAGATGACGGTGAGGGAATGAAGATGCTGGTGAACTCTCGCATTAGGAAGCTGGACGGAACTGTGAATCGCTCGAGTAGGCAGAAAAAAAAGCAGTTAGCAAGTTTAGAAGGGCAATTATCCCTTTTTGCAGTGGTGGAAGCAGGTTAAGGGAGAGACATGGAAAAAAAACACGCTAATCGCTGCTTCAGTAAATAAGAGAGAGAAGAGAAGAGGAGGAGAGAAGGATAGGAGAGATAGGAGAAGTTAGCATGAAAAGAAAGTTAAGGATAGGAATGAAAGGAAGAAGACAAGGAGAGGAGGAGGAGGAGGAGAGGAGAAGTAAGAATGAAAAGTGCGGTAAAAACTGGAAGGAAACGAAGGAGAAAAGGAGGAAAGAAGAGAGAAGGGAGAGAAGAGAAAGAGAAGTTAGCATGAAAAGAGAGCTGATAGGTAGGAAAGGAAGGAAACAAGAAGAGGAGAGAGAAGTGGAGGAGCAGTTAGAATGAAAAGAGAGGTGAAAAGTGAAAGGAAAGGAAGGAGAAAAGGAGGAATGGAGAGAGAGAGAGATGTTACCACGAAGAGAGGAAAAGATAGGAAGGAAAACAAGGAGATAAAGAGAGGAGAGAGAGGAGGAGAATGAGGAGAACTTACCACGAAAATATAGTTAAAAATTGGAAGAAAAGGAATTAGACAAGGAGAGGAGAGAGAAGAGGAGAATGAGGAGAACTTACCACGAAAATATAGTTAAAAATTGAAAGAAAAGCAAGATGACAAAGAGGAGAGAGGAGAGAGAGGAGGAGGAGGAAGAGGAAAAGTTACCACGAAAAGGGCTGTAAAAATTAGATGTAAAGGAAGAAGGGAAGAATGTCCGTAAGAGGAGGAGACTTGATGAACCGAAAAAATAGCTCGCGAAGACACGTTGCTATTGATCTTGTGCACTTGAAGAAGACAGTTTGAGGAAGGGAGTTGTTGAGACGAAGAAAATATAGGAAGATTATAATTATTTGAGTTTACTGACAAAATTTATTAACTATGTGGAAGGGAGTGGTTGAGACGAAGAAAATATAGGAAGATTATAATTATTTGAGTTTACTGACAAAATTTATTAACTATGAGGAAGGGAGTTAAAAGGGAAAAGAAAAGAGAAAGGAAAGAAAGAGAGGCAAAACAAGGGAAAAGAAGACGGAAAGGAAAGAAAGTGAAAAAAGGAAAAAGAAAATTAGTTGTTGATGAGGCGAATATATATTTCAAGATTATTATATGAGTTTACTGAAGAATCTATCCAAAAAAATAAACTACATATATGAAGGAAAATACTGAGAGATACTGAAACAAACCAGGAAAATATAGAAAAAAACTCAAAAGAGGTAAGAAAATAAAAAAAAGGGAAAGAAAAGAGGAAAATGAATGTTATAGGCAATGGAAAATGACACAAAGAATAGACAGGAAAATTTGATAATTATTGAAAAAGTGAAAAAGGAGTAAAATAAATAAAAAAATAACGAAAATAATAACAAAAAATTATGAAAAGAAATGGAAAACTTTTTACCCACCACAATAAAAAAGAAAAAAAAAGAAATTAAATGAAATCGACAAGGATGCGGTATTACCAAGGTGAGAGAGAGAGAGAGAGAGAGAGAGAGAGAGAGAGAGAGAGAGAGAGAGAGAGAGAGAGAGAGAGAGAGAGAGAGAGAGAGAGAGAGAGAGAGAGAGAGAGAGAGAGAGAGAGAGAGAGAGAGAGAGAGAGAGAGAGAGAGAGAGAGAGAGAGAGAGAGAGAGAGAGAGAGAGAGAGAACAGCAAGAAGAATAAGAACAAGATTGAAAAAAAGAAAAAAAAAGAACTTAATAAAAAAGGGAGAAAAATGAAACAGGAAGTGGAAGAAGTGGAGGAGAAGAAAAAAGTGGAGAAGGAGACGTAGAAGAAGAAAGAAAAGAAGAAGAAGAACAAGACCAAAACCAAGAGGAAACAGAAACTGAAGAAGACAAAGAAGAAGAAGAAGAAGAAGAAGAAGAAAGAAAAGAAGAAGAAGAACAAGACCAAAACCAAGAGGAAACAGAAACAGAAGAAGAAGACAAAGAAGACGAAGAAGAAGAAGAAGAGGAAGAAATATATGAAGACAAAGAAGAAAAAAAACACACAAAAACCTTGGGAATCCTGCACAGCTGAGTCCCTCCGTGAAGTAACCAGAAAGTGAGTCTCGGAAACGAACCAATTGGGAGCAAGACTCAAGTTCCTGGTCCGTGTACATAGACCCGGATGGACGAAGAGGACGAGGAGGAGGAGGAAACATGGAAACATGGACTAGCAGGCAGCAGAAAGCCTGTTGGCTCATTACTAGGCTGCCTGCGTTCAGTGATTCAATCAATCCGTTTGCCACAGGAGTGGCTTGCAGGGAAGGATTAAAGCACTTGTGTACCTACTCTTGGGAACGTTCAGTTCACTCCCGATGCAGCAAAGTGGCGATCAATGCGTTTCTTGAAGGAGCTGATGGTCTCTAACCACTTCTGCAGGAAGGCTGTTCCAGTGGCGCACAACTCTATCTGAGAATGAACTCCTGCCGATGTCGGTATTGCATCGCTTTGCTTGAAGTGTTGATTCATTTTTCTTGTTCTCAGGTTTGTTTGTAGCGTGAAGAGTTTTGAGTGATCAACGTTGCTGAGCTTGTTCAGGTACTTAAAGACTTGTATCATGTCTCCCCGCAGTCGTCTCTTTTCCAACGTGAAGAGGTTGAGTCGCTCGAGTCGTTCTTCATAGGGCTTCGTCCTCAGTGATGGTATCATCTTCGTGGCGCGGCGCTTGACTCTCTCACGTAATTCAATGTATTTCCTGTAATTTGGAGACCAGAATTGCACGGCGTATTCCAGGTGGGGCCTTACCAGCGAATTGTACAAGGATAACATAACTCCCGGCGTCTTGTATTCGAAGTTCCTCGCTATGTATCCGAGCACTGTATTGGCTTAGAAGGAGGAACAATACACACACACACACACACACACACACACACACACACACACACACACACACACACACATAATTCATCCATCCATCCATATATACATACATACATACACCCCACCTCCCCCCCCCCCCCCACACACACACACACCTGTCTTCAAAACTGCAATCACCGACACAAGTGCACCTCATTCTACTACCTGTCAAAATACCTGTAAAATCTGCCTAATCAAGACACGTGCGTACCTGAGCGGCGTCAGAGACCAGCAATTTCCCTGAGCACACGTGGGGAAAAAAAAAGAAAATCACCGCAAATGAGGAAAAGAGATTAAAAGAAGGGAAGAGAAAAGAGAAAATGAGAGTGAGAGAGACAGGAACGGGGAAAAAATGAGAAGTGAAATATATGATAGATAGATAAAGATAGAGAGAGAGAGAGAGAGAGAGAGAGAGAGAGAGAGAGAGAGAGAGAGAGAGAGAGAGAGAGAGAGAGAGAGAGAGAGAGAGAGAGAGAGAGAGAGAGAGAGAGAGAGAGAGAGAGAGAGAGAGAGAGAGAGAGAGAGAGAGAGAGAGAGAGAGAGAGAGAGAGAGAGCATGAACTAGGTCAGACGGGAAAAATGGTTCATATAACGCAGTATCTCTTTCAATTGCGGGAAGAGCGGTCCGTTTTCTTTCATCGGCCATAAAAACAACAAAAAACGAAAATAAAAACAACTGGTCAGGAAGATGGACTGTAAAGATATGATAAGCAAAAATCTCATTATCGGGAGAGAGAGAGAGAGAGAGAGAGAGAGAGAGAGAGAGAGAGAGAGAGAGAGAGAGAGAGAGAGAGAGAGAGAGAGAGAGAGAGAGAGAGAGAGAGAGAGAGAGACCCGACATAACCAAGTGATTAGATAAGCAACGGAGAAATAAATAATGAAAAAAGGGAAAGAAAAAGAAGGAAAAAAATATACCAACAGAAGAAAAAGAGGAAAATATTCTATTCCCAGACTGAAGACTTTCTTGTAAGGGAAAAAAGGAAGGTTGGACTTATATAAGAGGAGGAGGAAGAGGAGGAGGAGGAGGAGGAGGAAGAGGAGGAGAAGAGTTTGTGTGCTGAAGGATTTTTCTGCAAAGGGAAAGGAAAGGAGAGGGAGAGAGGAGGGAGAGGGAGGGAGGGAGGGAGAGAGGAGAAAGAGAGCAAGAGATGGAGGAAGAAGGAAGAGGAGGAAGAATGGAAAAGGAGAGGGAGGAAGACGAAGGGAAGGAAGGGAAGGAAAGGGAAACAGAGGAGGAGAGGAAGGGAAACGGAAAGGAAGGGAAAAGAGAGAGAGAGAGAGAAAGGGAGAGGAAGGAAGTGAGGGAGAGTGTTAGGGAGAGAGATGGAGAGGGAGAACAGGAAAGCTAAGGGGAGGAAGAAGGGACAGGGAGGAAAGGGAGAGAGGGAGAGAAAGAGAGCAGGGAAAGAAAAAGGGAGAGAGAGGAAAAGAGGGAGAAGAAAAGGGAGGACGAGAGGAAGGGAGAGAAAAGGAGAGGAGGGAGAAGGAGAGGAAATGAGGGAGAAGAAAAGGGAAGCATTGTGTGTGTGTGTGTGTGTGTGTGTGTGTGTGTGTGTGTGTGTGTGTGTGTGTGTGTGTGTGTGTGTGTGTGTGTGTGTGTGTTCGTTGCTAGGAGATACTCAGGTGACATAAGAGAGTCTAATAACGCGTTAACCTGACATTCGACAGGTAAAAAAAACAACAACAC